>NW_015505948.1:337086-346240 GCF_001515645.1 Sinocyclocheilus grahami
TGTCTAATGAAAAGACCATTATACGTTCATCATTCCCCATCACTACATCCAGAGTTAACATAATTCAGCATATTAATTTATATACTGATTACTTTCATTTTCACATAATACTTCAATAAAATTATACAATAGCACCTGGCCACAGCAGCCAGAAGTACCAAATTAATCGTGTTGAATTTTACAGTCATCAGCATGTGTTACCTATTGTATTTGCAAAGCACAGAAGGCAAGGTTATCAGAAGCATTGAGTGTTTCAGCGCTGTGGTGCTGAAATTACCGCAAACTTTTTTTTTGTTGTATTTTTAGCACAGTAACCCAGTAATCGCGGCAACCGCATTCCTCTCCGAAAAGCAAGAGACTAGATAAGAAAGAGGTCTAAAAATTATCAACACCATGTCCCGAATCATGGCCAACTTTAGCGGCAACAACCACACAAATGTAATACCCACAAGCACATAAACACAGTGGCGCCTGCAGGTGTATGGCGGTACACTGTGCGTACCATGAGCGCTCAGACTGACATGAGATTTGCCCTGCAAACATCTCAGCAGTAAATTATAGGCCTGTGTGTCCCGTATTTCTGTCGACTGAACCAGCCATGCCATTAATTATGAATTTATCAGTCTTTGTCACGCCGAAGTCAATTTCTGCATATAAACATTACGCCAAATAGAAACTTTCTGTACTGTAATTTATTGTCTTAACGTTTCATCAGTTCATTCTGCTTTTTATTCAGATTAGCTGCATATATAGCCTGGCACATCTTAAATGCCTTGCCTTGCATGGAGAGCTCCTTTGACTGCATGATGTGGGTTCAGAGCAACAGCTTCCAAATGCAAAGGACACACTTAGAATCAACTCCAGACCTTTTACCTGCTTAATTGATGCATAAATAATGAAAGAATAGCCCACATCTGTCCATGAAATGGCTTTTGAGTCAACTGTCCAATTACTTATGGTCCCTTGAAAAAGGGAAGGGAAGATTCATATTAAAGAGGTGTAATTCCTTAACCTTTCCTCCAATTTTGATGAGAATACCTCATTAGCTCCTTTGACTGCATGATGTGGGTTCAGAGCAACAGCTTCCAAATGCAAAGGACACACTTAGAATCAACTCCAGACCTTTTACCTGCTTAATTGATGCATAAATAATGAAAGAATAGCCCACATCTGTCCATGAAATGGCTTTTGAGTCAACTGTCCAATTACTTATGGTCCCTTATGAAGGGAAGATTCATATTAAAGAGGTGTAATTCCTTAACCTTTCCTCCAATTTTGATGAGAATACCTCATTATATAACTGTAACTTGAATATGTTTTGGTCAGCAGCTAAAATAATAAAAACAGTTCCTGTGTCCAAATACTGTATATATATGGACCTGACTCTATATATATCAACCTGTACTAGAATGACGGGAAGAAAAAAGTATGGAGAAGGCTTGAAACAGCTCATGATCCAAAGCACACAACATCATCTGTGAAACATGGTGGAGCAGTGTGATGGCATGAGCGTGCATGGCTTCCAGTGGCACTGGGCTGTTGGTGTTTAGTGATAATGTGACAAAGGACAGAAGCAGCCGGAAGAATTCTGAAGTGTATACAATACTCTCTGCCCAGATTAAGTCAAATGGAGCAAAGTTGATTGGGCGGCACTTTATAGTACAAATGGACAATGATCCAAAACATACAGCAAAAGCAACCTAGTAGTTTTTGAAGGTAAAAAGGAATATTAGATATTGGTATATTGGAATATTCTGCAATTGCCAAGTCAATCTCCTGATTTCAACCAGATTGAGCATGCATTTCACTTGCTGAAGACAAAACTAAAGGCAGAAAGACCCACAAACAAACAACAACTGAAGTCAGCTGCAGTAAAGGCCTGGCAAAGCATCACAAAGGAGGAATCCCTAGTAGGCTTGCTGCCATAGTCAGTGTTGACGGTGTTACTGGTGTAATGCCTCAACACATGTTACATCATTTGCCCACCACGGCAACGCCTGTCACCATCATTTTGATTTTTTATATGAATAAAAATAATTTAGTTCAGTTAGAGAACAAACAATTAAAAGCTGAACGTGGCTGATCAATGCAGAGTGCCGAACAACAAGTTGCATCACAGATCAGCAGCAGGAGTCAGATTTCATTTATCAAGTGAGGAGAGTGAGTTGAGCTGACCAACAAGAAAAATGAGATGAGACATACCAGACGATGGCGGAAGATTTAGTTTTGAAACTAATATATATATATATATATATAATATATATATATAATTTGTTTCTTAAGCTATTTATTTGGTTCCACGGTGTTTCCTTATTTTTACTTTATTTAAACGTTGTGTTATTCATTTATGTTCAGTTAGAGAACAAACAATTAAAAGCTGAACGTGGCTGATCAATGCAGAGTGCCGAACAACAAGTTGCATCACAGATCAGCAGCAGGAGTCAGATTTCATTTATCAAGTGAGGAGAGTGAGTTGAGCTGACCAACAAGAAAAATGAGGTGAGACATACCAGACGATGGCGGAAGATTTAGTTTTGAAACTAAATGCAAAAGTGCCTGTTTGGCAAATTGACTTTTGCCATTTATCTATGGTGATTTTGTAAGTTTATATATATATATATATATGACCAACAAGAAAAATGAGATGAGACATACCAGACGATGGCGGAAGATTTAGTTTTGAAACTAATATATATATATATATATATAATATATATATATAATTTGTTTCTTAAGCTATTTATTTGGTTCCACGGTGTTTCCTTATTTTTACTTTATTTAAACGTTGTGTTATTCATTTATCCATTTATCCATTTATTCATTTATTCATTCATTCATTCATTCATTTAATTTTATATTCTGTACCTCCAAGCTTTCTTAATCATTTTGCTAACAAACGTTCTGTTTCTTATTTATTTTTGGTTCCACAGCGTTTGCTGATTTTTAGTTTATATAAAGTCAGTCAGTGGGAAGACACCCGTTAGTTACACGTTTCCTCCGTGGCGCCCGGAGGCTGAGGCCAGTACAGTACACTAAGGTGCCCTTATGGGATCTGGCAGTGGTTCTGGAGGCTCTGTGCAAAGCTCCCTTTGAACCCATCGAAGACACTTCAGATAAGCTCCTCATGCTTAAGTCTATCATCTTGCTCGCTACATCCTCACTGAAGAGGATAGGGGATCTCCAGGCTCTTGCAGTGTCAGGCCTGGAGTTTGCCCCGGGCATGGTTAGGGCGTTCCTTTACCCGAAACCTGGCTTTGTCCCTAAGGTGCCCACCTCGTCGCCAGGTCCCATTGTACTACAGGCCTTTTGTCGTCCTCCCTTCCAGGAAGCAGGCCAGGAGAGACTCAATCTGCTGTGTCCAGTGCAAGCACTGGACACTTACGTTCACCGAGCTGCACAGTGGCATAAAGCAGATCAGTTATTTGTTTGCTTTGGTTCACCTAAGAAAGGAGTTCCAGCAACCAAGCAAACTATGAGTCGGTGGGTGGTCGAGGCCATCAGACTGGCCTCCAGTCATCCATGGGGGTCAGAGCGCACTCGACCAGGGGTATGGCGGCCTCCAAGGCCTTGTCAGTGGGCGTGGCCCTTCAGGATGTTTGTGCTGCGGCAGGCTGGTCCTCCCCGCACACATTCATTCGGTTTTACAGTCTTGACCTGGCGTCTACTCCAGGGTCCCAAGTCCTTTCGTCTTGATTTGCTCGCCAGATACACACCAGACAGCGACTTGCTCGTATGGCACAGTGGGTATTCTCGTTCCCAAAGCGTTCGACGCAGCTCGAGTTCCTGAAGGGGAACGAGACGCTGCGTCTCCCTGCCATACTCCCTGCATCCCTGCAGGCGCTCGCTTCCGCAGAAGCTAACAGGCGCGCTGGCCGGATGTGCCTTTATGCTTCCTGACTGCTTACGTCACCCCGCTTGTGACATTTTGCTTCGCTATTGGACTGATTTCACACAGGCTTCAGTACGGTGTCTCGCCGAGGGAGTTCCCAAAGCATTCGACGCAGCGTCTCGTTCCCTTCGGGGAACCATGGTTACATACGTAACCTTGAGACAGTTGAGAAATCCAAAAAGTTGTGGTACATTCCCCACCACATGGTGCAGCATAATAGCAAAAACAGAGTTGTCTATAACTGTTTCTTCGAGTATGAGGGTCACAACCTAAACCAGTTCCTTCTTCCAGGACCCACGTTAAGCCCATCACTGCTGGCAGTGTTACTCCGCTTCCGTGAGCACTCCATAGCTGTAAGCAGTGACATCAAAGGTATGTTTCAGCAGGTGAGGCTGCTCCCTGATGACATGCCCTTACTTCGATTCCTGTGGAGGGATTTGAAGCCAGAGCAACTTCCAGATGTGTATCAATGGCAGGTGCTTCCCTTTGGTGGATCAAGTCAATGAGAAGTCATTGAAAGGTTGTTTTATGTTGACAATTGTCTGCATAGCGTTACCTCCAAAGAAGAAGCCAAAGACTTGGTTGATCTGCTCTGCTCACTTTTAGCTTCTGGTGGCTTTGAACTGCGGCAGTGGGCCAGTAATTGCAATTAATCACCTCCCCCCTGAATCTAGGTCAGATGCCTGCGATCTATGGCTCCTTCAAAGTCAGCAAAATGTCTGAGAGTCTACACTTGAACTCCACTGGCACTGCCAGTCTGACACTCTCCGCTACAAACATAGAGGTAAATGCTGCTCCACCGTGACAATGCACAACATCTACTGTGTACTGGCAAGCCAATATGACCCCCTCGGTTATATCATCTCTTATACTACCAGAGCCAAGATATTGGTGCAGTGTCTATGGGACAAGAGACGTGACTGGGATGACCCACAGTTACCTGAGGACCTCCTTACCTTGTGGTGTGAATGAGAGAAAGAGTTGAGTAGACTAGATGAGATATCTCTGCCCAGATATTACTTCAGCTCGAAGATAGAGCACCCATCCTGTACACATGAGATTCACATCTTCTGTGACACATTAGAACAGGCATACAGCTCAGTGGCGGACAGAGAGTAAAGAGGGACAAGTTGAAGTTGCCTTTATGGCTGCCAGGTCTAGAGTTGCCACCCGCAAGCAGCAGTCCATACCCCGTCTGGAGCTATGTGCCGCTCTCAGTGGTTCTCAACTTTCCAAACTCCTAGTTACAGAAGTTACAATCCCCATACACTCTGTTGCACTCTAGTCAGACTCCACCGCAGTGCTTACATGGTTGAAATCCAGCTCATGCCACTACAAAGTGTTTGTAGGGACACGTGTAGCAGAGATTCAAGAGCTGACAGCATCTGCTTCCTGGCACTACGTCAAATCTGGAGACAACACAGCGGACGATATAACTCGAGGCAAGTTTCTCTGAGACCTCTAGAGATGGAGCTGGTGGAGTCAGGGTCCACCATTCCTCAAGCTGCCACCAGCTAGCTTGCCTGAACAACCTCCCTTATCTCTTGAAGAGCAAAGCAGTGAGTTAAGACGGTCTGCGTTCTGTGGGTCAGCGACTGTTACCACACTCTTGCCAAAGCCAGAGCAATACGACACTCTGTCAGCCTACAGCCTACTGCCTGTGGTCAGGAGCTTCATGGGGCGGCCTACACATCATGCGCTGACACCTAGAGAGAAGTTCAATGTAAGATCCTCTGTTAAACCCAAGCTGAGTCCTTTCCTGCTGAGTTGAGTCTCCTGAGGTCAGGAAAACCAGTGTCAGGCAGAAGCAGATTGGCTTCACTCTCCCCCGAACTTGACTCTGCTACGGGACTGATTAGATTAGGAGGTTGTTTGCGTCACTGTGAGGTGCTGGAAGTGGATGCTTTACATCCAATTGTCCTTGACCCTCAGAATCCGGTAACCAGGCTAATCATTAGGGATTATGATGAGAAACTGCACCACCCTGGCTCGGAACATTTGTTTGCCGAAATAAGAAGGAAATACTGGATATTAAGAGGTCGTGAAGCCATCCACCGATACCGTGTACAGACACCGATACAGTGTGTGGAACTGTGAGGTGCTGGAAGTGGATGCTTTACATCCAATTGTCCTTGACCCTCAAAATCCGGTAACCAGGCTAATCATTAGGGATTATGATGAGAGACTGCACCACCCTGGCTCGGAACATTTGTTTGCCGAAATAAGAAGGAAATACTGGATATTAAGAGGTCGTGAAGCCATCCACCGATACCGTGTACAGACACCGATACAGTGTGTGGAGTGCAGAAAATGGAGAGGTCATCCAGAAGTTCCCCTCATGGCCGACCTGCCTCTCACCAGACAGAGGTACTTCAAACCAGTCTTCTACTCAACAGGCATGGACTGTTTTGGCCCCTTTGTTATCAAGATTGGCCGCCGCAAACGAGAAAACATGGGGTGTAGTGTTCAAGTGCATGAACATCAGGGCAGTCCATCTTGACATTCTTCATAGTATTGACTCGGACTCGTTCTTAATGTCCCTGAGACGATTCATCGCACACCGAGGGAAACCATATGAGTTGCTCTGTGACCAGGGCACCAATTTTAAAGGGGGAGAACATGAACTGAGTGAGTCCTTTGCTGCCATGCAGAATGAACTACAAAGTCACCTTGCCGGCCAGCAAATCAAATTGGTCTACAACTCACCAGGTACACCTCACTTCAGCGGTTGCTGGGAGAGGGAAATACGCTCGATCAAAGCAGCCCTCAAAGTGACCATCAGGGCCCAGACAGTCACCGAGGAAGTACTGAGAACAGTCTTGGTTGAAGTTGAAGGGGTTCTCAACTCGAAGCCACTTGGGTATACTTCCTCGGACGTAGCCGACCTCGACCCAATCACCCCATTCTGCTTCCTGATTGGACGTCAAGATGCATCCTTACCTCAGGTAGTCTACCAAGATTCCGAGATCCTGAGTCGCAGACGCTGGCACCACAGTCAACTGCTTGCAGATAATTTCTGGAGGCACTTCCTGAAGTATTACCTACCCAGCCTCCAAGCCCGCCAGAAATGGAAAACCCGACAAGAGGACACTAGAGATTTGTGATGTGGTCATGATCGTTGATCCCCAACTTCCCCGTGCCCTCTGGCCAGTGGGGAAGATCTCCCAGGTTTTCCAAGGCACAGATGAAAGAGTACGGGCAGCCAATGTCGAGGTTAAAGGTAGGACCTACACACAAGTTGTGGCTCGACTCATTCTGCTCCCAGCCCTACCTGAGGATGATTGATGTTAAGATGCCGACCTTTTGCTAGATGAGCAGATTCAGTCCCTGAATTAGGGGGCGGCTGTCCAAAAGGCCTGGATATTCTTGAATGTCCCGGATAATCCCAACCAATCAGAGTGCTCGATGCTACCACATCATCTCGTGCTTATGAAGAAGAAGTGAAAAGAAGCTGCGTCACTCGTGCGAGAGTGGAAAGTCTGCCAGCTTCGGTCTAATACTTAGCGATCCACGCTGGATTGCCATTAAGTTTATATCGAGTTTATACCTAGTTTATATCGAGTTACTGTGTGTGTACATGTGAAAGTAGTGAGTATTGACTATATATTTTCTGTTGTAATTGAGAAATCGTCTGTTTGTTTCCGAGTCCATAAGAGTTGTTGATTAATACAGTCAGGATGTTGCTAATACACTTTAGTGTATATCTTAGTATTCCTATGTTCTGCTTCAATACGAGATGTCTGTATATATTGCACATCATGTTATTGCTGTATGTACGCACTATTTGGAGACGATTATTATCATGCAATGATCAGCCGTTTGTCACATGCTTATGTTCGCTAATGCACATTGAGCGGCATTCACATGCTAATAGCACCCTCTTGTGGACATTCAAAGAATGAACACCCAGACCTGTTCAGAATACTTCATTAATGTAATTACTTATGTTAATTTGATTAATGTTTAATTATTTAAAATGGATGTTTATATTTTTGTAACACATGTATATATCAGTAAATGTATTTATCTTGTTCAATTCTTGCAGAATCACACATGTATACCAAAAATGTCTTCAGTAAACTAAAAGGAACCTAGACATTGCTTGGTGCCTCTTCAATTAAGAGTCGTCTCATTCAGTCCTAACCAACTACCTGCTGCGTTTCATACCCATCCAAATAATGCATCTTCCGATCCCCCTAGATTTCAGTAACTCACCACCATCTGTTAACACTTTACGGAATAAATACCATGTAAACGTTTACCTTCTCTCTGAGTCTTTGTGATAGAACTAGCATCTAAAATCATATTGAGATGTCTTTAAATGGAACCCCGAGTATTAAGACTTGTATGTCTTAAAGGGATAGTTAACCCAAAAATGAAAATTCTGTCATTAATTACTCACCCTCATGTCCTTACAAACACATAAGACATTCATTCATCTTCGGAACACAAATTAAGATATTTTTGATGGAATCTGAAAGCTCTCTGACCCTCCATATGCAGCAAGGATATATTGACAGCAAGCACAAAAAGTATTCTCGTACCTTCGTAAAATTACAGTTTGTCACGTTTGCTACTGTTCTGAAGCGAGGAACGAGGAGAACATTAACAAGGAGATTTTAATAATATAATCCAACACAAGGGAACCAGGAAAACACACGTAGCTGATGAGGTTGACATAAACAGACATTCACAATACCAGACGAAGAACTAAGAACCGGGAACACTTTAAATATACAGGAGCAAATTAAGATAATTAATAACACAGCTGGAACTAATGGAACTAATCAGGGAACATAATGGGATCAGGAAACAGAAAGACCAAATAAGGACATAAGGAAACATTTGGGGAGCAAAACACACAAAACACGGAACCGGGTCTGACATAACAGGGTGGGTGCCCTGGAGGTTGGTGCAGGACTGGGACACGGGGACTACCTCCAGGGCGGATCAGGCAGTCCAGGGTGCCATGGCATCACAGGGAGGTCAATGGGATCAGGAAACAGAAAGACCAAATAAGGACATAAGGAAACATTTGGGGAGCAAAACACACAAAACACGGTCTGACATAACAGGGTGGGTGCCCTGGAGGTTGGTGCAGGACTGGGACACGGGGACTACCTCCAGGGCGGATCAGGCAGTCCAGGGTGCCATGGCATCACAGGGAGCTCAGGGGCCATGGCGGAGCAGGCAGTTAAGGAGGCCATGGCGGAGCAAGCAGTTAAGGAGGCCATGGCGGAGCAGACAGTTCAGGAGGCCATGGCG
>NW_015505948.1:346343-357278 GCF_001515645.1 Sinocyclocheilus grahami
GGTCTGACATAACAGGGTGGGTGCCCTGGAGGTTGGTGCAGGACTGGGACACGGGGACTACCTCCAGGGCGGATCAGGCAGTCCAGGGTGCCATGGCATCACAGGGAGGTCAGGGGCCATGGCGGAGCAGACAGTTCAGGAGGCCATGGCGGAGCAGACAGTTCAGGAGGCCATGGCAGAGTAGGGAACTCAGGAGGACATGGCGGAACAGGGAGCTCGGGAGCCATAGCGGAGCAGGGAACTCAGGGGGCCTGGCCTTGGCACTCCCTACTACCCTCCCCCCCAAAAAAAATCCTTGGGGAGAATATAGCCTTTAGAGGTCCTCCGTATCCCTAACTCGGAAGCTGTGGCCCTCCTTGTGCTGGAAATGGGAACTGGAGCCCTTTTTGTGCTAGACACAGGGACCCATGGCGGAGCAGGGAACTCAGGGGGCCTGGCCTTGGCACTCCCTACTACCCTCCCCCCCAAAAAAAATCCTTGGGGAGAATATAGCCTTTAGAGGTCCTCCGTATCCCTAACTCGGAAACTGTGGCCCTCCTTGTGCTGGACATGGGAACTGGAGCCCTTTCTGTGCTAGACACAGGGACTGGAACCTTCTCTGGGCTAAACTCGGGGACTGGAGCCCTCACTGGGATAGACTCGGGGACAGGTGCCCTCACTGGGCTTGACTCTGGGACTGGAACCCTCTCTGGGCTAAACTCAGGGACAGGAGCCCTCCGTGGGTTAAACTCGGGGACAGGAGCCCTCCGAGGTGCCCTCACTGGGCTTGACTCTGGGACTGGAACCCTCTCTGGACTAAACTCAGGGACAGGAGCCCTCCGTGGGTTAAACTCGGGGACAGGAGCCCTCCGTGGGCTGGAGCCCACACTGGAGCGAGCTCTGGGGCTGGAGCCGACCACCTTTTCCTCCTTCAATTCCCCTTTAGGTTCGGCGTGAAAGGCATGGTCGGCAGGCTTGAGAATGCCGCGGCCGGCGGACTTAACATCGGAGCGGCCGGTGGGCTGGAGAGAGCCGCAGCTGGCGGGCTTGACTTCGGAACAGCCGGCAGGCTGGAGATAGCCGTGACCGGCGGGCTTGACTGAGGAACGGCCAGCGGGCTTGAGAATGCCGTGGCCGGCAGGCTTGACTTTGGAGCGACCGGCGGAGGGGCTCCGGATCGGGATCGGAGACTCTCCAGACACTGGATGACCACCTCCTTCCAGTCGAGGTTGGTGGTGTCTGTGAGTTCCGCGGGGCGATGGTATGTGATCCCAAGCCGGAACAGCGACACCAGGGTCTCCCGATCCAGGGAGCTGGCGAGGGCAAGCGGCATAAATGCCCTTGCATAGGTGAGCGGGTCGTGGCTCGCCTGAGTCACGGCGATGAACGTCACTCGTTCCTCCATGTTGGCTGGGAGAAACGAAATGTAAAACAAAAGACTTATAAAACAAAAACACGAAAGAAGGGGCGCCACTTACTTTTTTGTTTTCGGTCTGGTATTCTGTCACATTTGCTACTGTGCTGGAGCGAGGAGCGAGGAACGAGGAGATGTGGAGAACATTAAAAAGGAGATTTTAATAATATAATTCAACACAAGGGAACCAGGAAAAGACACGTAGCTGATGAGGTTGACATAAACAGACATTCACAATACCAGACGAAGAACTAAGAGCCGGGAACACTTTAAATACACAGGAGCAAATGAAGATAATTATCTGTACTTTATCAGTGTTTTTCTTTCAAAAACTTTTACTACATTACATTTAAAAGCACAATATCTTACTTTTTACTGCACTACATTTCATAAATAAAAGTTGTTGTTTTTTTACCTTTAATACTTAAGAACATTTAAAACGTAGTACTTTCTTGTACTCAAGTAAAACTTTGAATTAAGAAAGTACTAGATTTCTAATGTAATTAAGCATTAAATTATATTTAACATGAAACGTAGTGCAGTAAAAAGTACAATATTATGCTTTGGAATGTTGTGAAGTAAAAGTGTTCTAAAGAAAAACACTGATAAAGTACAGACACTTAGTACTTTTACTACAGAAAATTACTTTTACAGCAGAGTAAAAATACTTCACTACTGACCGCATCTTCGTGGTAATATCCTTGCTGTCTATGGAGGGTCAGAGAGCTCTCAGATTCCATCAAAAATATCCTAATTTGTACTCTGAAAATGTACGAAGGTTTTACGGGTTTGGAACGACATGAGGGTGAGTAATTAATGAAAGAAATCAAGCGTAGCATCAGTTCTGGCAGGTCACGTTAGTTAAGCTCGCATCAGCTGACTCAGCTGATCCACGTCTACCTATAGGGATGTGTTACCTATCACAGCACTCATATATAAGGTCCTTAAGTATTATCACCAGCTTTCACGTTGCTCAATAGCACCATCATCTCACTACTAGGAATTGTGTAATCGGGAATTTAGCGAGAGGAATTAATTCCCCTTATGGACTTCACCTAGATTCATTCAAGTTTGTTAACTTGAACACATGCTTTCGCAGCGGGGTTAAGTTTGTGTTCCGATTTTCCTCACACATTCAACGATAAACGGCAATAACTCCAAAACAACTTGCCCTAAAAATTTGAAAACAGTATTACCGCCAAAAGGACAAAGCTGATAATGTTATTTTAATAATAAAAAATAACAACATTATTTTTCACGTGATATATTAGGCACTGCCCCGCACAAGCTGTTGCAACGTGCATTAAGCCTCGCTCTTGGTGAGTCGTAAGTAAGGGACTGTGGTGTAAGTGCAAGTTCTTTCGCAGCGGGGTTAAGTTTGTGTTCCGATTTTCCTCACACATTCAACGATAAACGGCAATAACTCCAAAACAACTTGCCCTAAAAATTTGAAAACAGTATTACCGCCAAAAGGACAAAGCTGATAATGTTATTTTAATAATAAAAAATAACAACATTATTTTTCACGTGATATATTAGGCACTGCCCCGCACAAGCTGTTGCAACGTGCATTAAGCCTCGCTCTTGGTGAGTCGTAAGTAAGGGACTGTGGTGTAAGTGCAAGTTTCCGCGCATTGATCAAATGTGCCTGATTCAGAAGTAGCATTGCTTCAAGCAATGCTGTATTATTGTTATGGACTCCATGAGTTATATGACTGACTCAAGAGCAAGTTCAGATGGGATCTTTACTCCCCACATGAAGAGGGATATTAAGAGATCAAGCTCCACGTCCCAGCTGGCTATGTTTTGCTCTCCATTCATCTCTGAATGTCTTCGGGAAGCTAAGCTAAATTCCTTTTTAATGCTCTCAGGTTATTGGCAACATGCTTGCTAAGGCTATCCGTCTTGCTTAAACTTGTTTAGTCGTTTTCAGTGAAATGCTCATGCTAAACTTATGTGATCATACTGACAATGTGCCTTACCTATCTGGTTATTATTGGGAGCACACTTGTTCCTAAGCTGCCTGGTATTTATTGGAAGCACGCTTGTTCCTAAGCTGTCTGGTTGTTATTGGAAGCACGCTTGTTCCTAAGCTGTCTGGTTGTTATTGGGAGCACGCTTTTTCCTAAGCTGTCTAGTTGTTATTGGGAGCACGCTTTTTCCTAAGCTGTCTGGTTGTTATTGGGAGCACGCTTTTTCCTTAGCTGTCTGGTATTTATTGGAAGCACGCTTGTTCCTAAGCTGTCTGGATGTTATTGGGAGCACGCTTGTTCCTAAGCTGTCTGGTTGTTATTGGGAGCACTGTCTGGTTGTTATTGGGAGCATGTTTGCTCCTAAGCTGTCTGGCTGTTATTGGGAGCACGCTTGCTCCTAAGCTGTCTAGTTGTTATTGGGAGCACGCCTGTTCCTAAGCTGTCTAGTTGTTATTGGGAGCACGCTTGTTCTTAAGGCTATCTGGTTGTTATTGAGAACATGTTGCTGATTAAGCTTTTCAGGTATTGGCAACATACTCGTTAGGTCATCTGGTTAATGGCAACATGCTAGTGGCCATGGCTTATGTGGGTTTTTGGCAAAATTCTTGTTTCCTTCATTGGGTAAGGAATACATGCTTGTTGCTTAAGGCTTTGAGATTTTCACTGTCATTTTGTGTCTGGAGATATGGCATATGGTTTTGTTTTGAGGGGTTATTGCTGCTCTCCCTGCTCTTATCCATGCTAGGCTGCATGGATGCGCAGGGAGTTCTTGACCAGAATAGAACCATACCACCTATCCAAACTGTATGCTAATTGTCAGTCATCTTTGACGATAGTCATCCTGACAGAATTTTCATTTTTGAGTGAACTAACCCTTTAATATAACATAAATGATGTATCTTACTGAAATATGTTGTAGAAAACCCATGAAAGATTTGCATTATTTAAAACGTTTTATACATATTTTGGACTATGGGGGGGCACTGTCATTTTGATGATGTAAAATGGTTGCACTGGGTGAGCTACTGGCATACCTGTTGCTATTTTTACCGCAACACAACTCTGAATGCACAACTTGGAAAATAAAATACTGATATTTTATTCTGATTTTGGTTGTTATTTTCAGTTGAGGGGCAAAAAAAGAAGTGAGGCAAGTGTTCACTGCTTTCCTGGTGATAAGAAGAGGAGAAAATAATAGGAAGATATGCTTCTGGATAAATAAAACTCCCTAAAGACCTGTGTCTTTGTTCTCTCCACTGCTTCTCTGATGCAACAGTAGACCACAGCTACTGAAAGAGCTTATAAACGGCAGAGACAAGAAATGCTAGATGCCATCCTGGCAGACTGTAAACATACCAACGCTTGTCATGAACAGTGTTGGGGAGTAACTAGTTACATGTAGCATAATTACATAATTTAATTACAAAATAAATGTAACTAATCTGTTACAGTTACTGAGGGAAAAAAATGTGTAATTAAATTAGTTACTTATCAAAATGTTAACGATTACAAAAGGGGTTACATTTGAATATTTTCACACACATACAGATTTGATTAATTTCTTTCCTAAATTGCAGTGACTACTCTAAAATATGAGACACCAATGTTTCAGGAGTTTAGGACACAGAATAGGACACATGCTTTTTCGATAACTCTTTTATTTCCTATTTGGTTTTATGCATATGCTTTATTTTTTAAGATGAACTGCTATTTCCAAAGCACTGTAAGATGCCAGTGTTTCCTGTCATAGCAACAATTCGATTTCAAAAACTTTATCATAACTATTAAACTATATCTGATTTAAATCCGTATTTAACCTCAGAACGATCTCAAAATAAAAAGAGATGCAAAAGTCAAATTTTGTGATGGCTGTGCTTTAAAATTAAATTATTATAATCTTAATTCAAGTGTTGAAGGATTTTGAGTCCTGGCAGTAGTCAGTGTACTACAACAGTACTACTGTAAGGTTAACCCTGCCTGGTTTAAATGTTTGAAAAAAATTACCAGTTGAAAACATTCATTAAAAATGTAGAAAAGTAATCTAAAAGTTAAAAAAAATAATAATTAATAAAAATTAATCAGTTGAATTACTTTAATAAAGTAAATAAAATAGTTACATTACTTATTACATTTTAGATTGGGTAACTTGTAATCTGTAATTTATTACATTTCCAAAGTAACCTTCCCAACACTGTTATTGATGCCAGTAGCTCACAAAGTGCAACCATTTCACTTCATCGAAATAATGGCGCCCACCATAGTCCAAAATATGTATAAAATGGTGGATTTTTAAAATAATGTAAATCTTTCATGGGTTTTTTTTATTTTATGCAGTTGTTTTACAGAAGGAAATGAGGTACATTCTAGTCTCAACATCATTTGTCGTTCAGACATTCCACTTTAAAAAGATCCACCATAGGTTTTTGACCACTGAAAATGTGTACAATTTAACAATTTACTCTTGGAGCCATGTTTAGATACCAATATCTCTTGAACTGAACCATACAGGGCCTTAAAATTGAAGATGTAAAAAGTAAAGTTTGTTAAGACTCAGTATCTTATGAATTTAGATATTCATAAGATATCCCCCTCCACAAAATAGTGGGTTTCACAGTATTATTATTAAATTATTTGAGATGCTTGCTGTGTTGAATGCACTTTTGCTTAACAGATAAGACTTAGACTTAGATTTGTTTATACATACAAGCACTTTGCCGTACCTGACTTTTACTTGTTTCAAGTTTGCATGTTTGTTTACATTGGTTTTGCTGTGTTAATTTAATGTTCATATATAACTGCATGTGGGTAGTTGATATACAATTTATAGAATGGAAGTTTCAAAAAATAAAATAAATAATAAAAAGTGCCTTTAAAGAAGCTGGGCCCATCTTTGGGTATTTGGTGACATATATCTCATTTATAAAGGAAATCCTATTTTCAGGTGACTGCATTTTGTCAAGAAGATGAGCACAATTATGAAGCTCCAAACATGCAAAATAAAAAATGTGGCAAAGCAGCATGGACTGTAATATTTGAGGATTCTGTGGATAAAGATGCACTTCGTTCTCTGAAACCACTGCAGTACCCTCCACCACCACCATCTTTCAAACTTGTGCAGCGAAAGCAACGGGTCGTTTGCCTCATCCTTGATGTCTCAGGAAGCATGGGAGTATGACATTATCTTCATTTAAAAACAAAGATGCTACCATGATAACCTTTTCTTGTTACCAGTGCTTTGAAATGAGTTTGATAAATAAGTTTAAAAAGATTAAAGAAAAAAAAAGTTTTCTCACCCATTTTCTAGGGCTCTAGAATACTTCAGCAGCTACAGGCTGCCACACATTTTCTGCGGAACATCGTTGAGGATCAAGCCCGTGTTGGAATTGTAACTTTTAGTACTGAGGCTTATACTCTGAGCCCCTTGACTACTATTGACAGTGACACCACAAGAGAGAATCTTATAAAACTGTTGCCAAAAGTAGCAAGTGGATCAACATACATGTGTAAAGGCCTCAATCTAAGCTTACAGGTGCCATATTAATTGTACTAGTATGCATTTTATATGTTTGTGATATATGAAGAATAGAGTTTGTTCTATGCCAGTGATCCTTTTTTCTTCAGGTACTTCGAGCGGACAATGGGGATGCATTAGGAGATGAAATCGTTTTTCTGACAGATGGTCAGGCAACGGACAACATTGCTGGTTGTGCTCCATCTGCAATACAAAGTGGTGCCATTATACACACACTAGCTTTTAGTAACAGTGCAGCTCATGCACTGACAGAAATGGCAAACAAAACTGGTAAGTGATATCAGCACAATTAATAACTTACTGTATCTGTCTCAGTGTACATCATATAAGCGCCAGTTTATTATTCAATGCAAAAATGTGCCATGTTTAAAAACAGGGGGAAAATTTTTATCACCCAATGATAAGACCACATCTAACCAGTTAATGGACGCGTTTGCTTCACTTACATTGTCAACTGGAGATTACACAAACGAACCAGTTCAGGTTTGTCAAGATGTCCCTTATTGCCCACAATAAATGTATTACTCTGAGAGTGTAATTAATCATAGTAATTTTTATCATTCCTTTAGCTAGAGAGTATTGGAGCAAGAACATCTGATTTGTTCAATGGGACAGTATCAGTGGATCAGACTGTTGGGAACAAAACCAGCTTTGTAATAATCTATGAAAACAGTTTTCCTAGTATTTACATACAGTCTCCAAGTGGCTTAATCTACACTCAGACAAATATGAATCATGATGTATCACAGAAAACAGTCACTTTAAACATTCCAGGAACTGCAGAGGTATGATAACCTTATTTGTTTACCAGTTATTTATTACGCTTATAGCTCAAACTGTTAACATGTAGGCCTAAATGTGTTACGTAGCACAATAAAAGGCATCAAGAGTTGTAGATAAACATTCATCAACTTCAGACTAAGAAGATATCACTGATAATTCAGCAGATACACTTACAGCAAGCCCTTACTGATCTGGTTTTACTCTTGTGTTTGGTAGCCTGGGGACTGGAAGTACAGAATCCAAACTACAATACTTCAAGCTTTCACTATAACAGTAACTAGTCAAGTGGCACAAGCTGATGTTCCCCCTATCATTGTCAAAACCCACATGGACCAGCAGTTCAGTGACGGTACTAAACCCATGATAGTGTTTGCTGAGGTTAGTCAGAATTACAGGCCTGTAATAAAGGCTGAAGTGTGGGCTACACTGGAGTCAGAAACTGGCTCCGTACATACATTACAACTGCTGGACAATGGAGCAGGTAAATGACCAACAATAAAATATAAATTTAAAATAAAATAAAAATGAATAAAGTGTAAGGTACTTTTTCCCAACTTTGGCAAATGATTTAGAGATCCATCTTTTACAGGAGCTGATGCTTTTCAAGATGATGGAATCTATTCCAGATATTTCATAAAGATGGTAAATGGGAGAAGCAGCTTGAAAGTAAGAGTGAAGAATCAAAGTGGACAAACCAGATTTGCTGTCCTATACGTACCTGGATGTGTGATAAACGGTAAACCTTATATAACCTAAATATATGCATAATTATTAGCCACGTTGATATTCTGATTATATATTTTGATATATTATTTTATATAAAATGAGCCAAAAAACAGATTTAACTCGGACTAAAAGTCAAAAATTATTAAATGCCCATGAGAAGGATGCAATACTAGAATTTGCAAAGTTAAGGCATGACCATTGGAAAGCTAAATGTTTATTGGGTCAGAAAAAAAGAAAAGAGACATGTTAACTGCACAAGAATTAAGGTAAAAATTAGGTGTGAAACCATCAGGAATCATTTAATCTCCAATGCCACCATTTTCCAAAACTACAACCTACTTGGAGTCTCCAGAATTGCAGTGTGTCAGGTTCTCAGAGACTTTGCTTTGGTAAAAAATCCAAAAAAATTACCCTAACTTAATAAGAATAACATGCTTAAGTGTTGTGAAATACATGAAGATTGATTTTTTTGTTTATAGTCTTTTATAGACAGATAAGTTGAGAGTGACTCTTTAAGGACCAGCATCACATCCTCTTATACCACTCTTTCAAGACATTATGTTCCAGAATCTGGCAGTAAGTTTTGGGAGTTCATTTTTAGTCCATCTCTTATCCTCCACTATAGACTCCAGGTAGGTTGTAGTTATGGAAAATGGTGGCACTGGAGACTAAATGGTTCCTGATGGTTTCACACCTATATACACACTGCTCACTAACACAGATTTAGACAGATTTGTGAACAATATTTGAGAGAAATAGGCCTTTTGTGTACATAGAAAAAGTCTTAGATCTTTGAGTTCAGCTCATGAAAAATGGGGGCAAAAACAAAAGTGTTGCGTTTATAATTTTGTTCAGTGTATATAATATTCATTGAGAAAAGACTGATATAGCTCTTATACATAATTAATTCCTCAATTAATCACTCGACAGGATATTATATGCCATCTTAAGTGAGGTTCTACAGTACGATCAAATAAGTTAAAGTTTAAGTGGGAGAACTTGCACAATTGGTGGCTGACTAAATACTTTTTTGCCCCACTGTATAACCAAACTACATTTATTTCCATATTACATAAGAAATATTATGACTAATTATATTAATGAAATATTTATCATTTTAAAAGTATGTCACCATACCACAAACTCTTCATGTGGTATGTTTGATGGCATTACAGGGTGTCCCAAATGAACACATTTTGTCAAGTGGACTTCAACAGATATCCTGAGCTCAGTGATTAGGGAGCAGTAAACACTACATAGTGACAATGTCAGCTGGAATGCAGCTTGTCAATCATAAAGTTTTGCTCCTGAATGAATCTGTTTCGAACTAAACATTTGTGTGAATGATTCAGTTACTCACTCATGAAGACACTTTATTGGTGTAAACCACAGAAAGAGTCACTGAATTAATGTACAAACTGGAACTAACTGTTGTATAAATGACAATATAATTAGCTATAAAGCTGTGTGGAGAAATTTTTTTTTTTAAATCAGGTGTTTCCTCTTACTTCAATTGTAGTGAAGCCGAACCCTCCAAAGCCTCCCGTTTCTGAAGAATCACTTGAGGTTGGAAACATCACCAGAACAGACACCGGAGAGAGTTTTGAGGTGAAACTTTCAGGCACAGCTCCACCAAATTTCCCTCCTAACAGAATCACAGATCTGAGTGCTGAGATCCAGGAGGACACGGTGCTTCTCAACTGGACAGCTCCTGGTGAAGACCTCGACCAAGGAACAGGTAATGCATACAATTGCTTGACCTGTATTTTAAAAGTTTTTCATTTGTTGAACATCTTCACTGTCAAAATAAAAATAAAATAATGTATCTTTAATTATCTTGCACTGCATGTTGTTGTTTTTTTTCTTCTTCTTTAAGCTAAATCCTATGAGATCAGGTGGAGCTTTGACCTTAAAATGCTTCGATTCAACTTCAGCAATGGTCATTCAGTCAACACAACTGCGGTCTCACCTCAGAAGGCTGGATCAGTTGAACAGCATTCATTCAATCTCAATATCACAATCCAAAATGGCACCACACTCTACTTTGCAGTTCAGTCGGAGGACAAACAAAAAGCAAAATCTGAAACCTCCAACATTGCTCAAGCTTCGAAGATCCTCCCTGCTCCAAAACCTCCAGGAATATCAAACCCAGGCATGAACTTGACAGTTCTTGTCATTTCTCTGTGTGTGGTAACTATGCTCATGTGCTTTATTGTTGCTGTAGTCATATGTGCAGTGAAACGCAGAAAGCGCTCTGCTCAAAGTGATATGGTACCAATAATCGCAAATTAATGTCAAATCAATCCTTATGCTAATTTGAACTATGTACATCCAGCAGCTTTAGAACGTTTCTTAAAACAATCAATTCTATCAAACAGAATTTCTTAGTTTTGAATATATTTAGAGCATGTGTAATCTTTTACAGATATATATAGAATACAAATCAAATTTTTTCGATCGGGTAGGGTACAAGTGATTTCAAAACATTTCATAAAACATAAAACGCTGTGAATTTTTAGAGTTTAGTT
>NW_015505948.1:357423-413038 GCF_001515645.1 Sinocyclocheilus grahami
ATTTGTTGTATATATATATATATATATATATATATATATATATATATATATATATAAGAAGGTCTGTCATGTAGGATTCCTTAGAGTGAATATAATTTCATAATTATTCAGTTAGGTGTACAACTGTCCACTGTATAAAACAAACCCTGAACTCTCTGTTCCTCAATGATTAATTGTGCTTTCAAGCACCCCTGGTGGGAGATGACCAATTTTAAATTAGAAAACAGTAACCATTGCTGCCTCATGCGATTTCTGCTCCTGCTTGTGGTTGAATAACATTACATTGTGACCATGTTACCTAGTGTGAAATCTAGTGTTGATTATCATAGTCTCGTTTTCTTTTCTTTTTTTCCAAATAAATAAATGACCATTCATTAAATGTCCCTGAAATGTCTCCTTTTCACAGCACTTTCAAAACACTCCTTAAATACACTGTAGTAAGCCATTGTGGTCAAGCCAGCCACAGTTTGAAAATACAAGCAGTCAAACCAGCCGCAATAAAAAAGAAAAAAAAGAAATGTGATTTCAGAGTGATTTTCATTTATTTGCTCAGACCTTTGAGATACTATAACAAGATGTCATGTTTTGAGATTATTATTGTACTTCTACTTTGTTATCCTTATTTTAATTATTGGTATCTTTGATGGTTGTGTATTTCTTTGAATAATGGTTTTCTATATTTTTCTTTAAAGAAAAATATTTTAAGTCATTGTGTTATGTAGATGTGTTTACAGCAGGATTGTGAAAAAACAGACAAAATAAAGTGTATACTCTCTCAAAATGCCTCACTTGCTTTTTTTTTACTGTACTGGAATGAACGTTACTCTTCAAAGCATGGTTATATAATGAGATTTAACGTCTGCTCTGAAAGTGAACATCAATAACAAAAGTTCACAAAGAAATACAGATCATTAGTTTATGATGAATAATATTTATTTGTTTGTTTGTGTTAAACTTTAGAAGCCTATAGAGACCTCAACTCTAAATAGAAAAATTAATGACCAAATCTTAAATTAATGACCTAATCATAATATATGCTGCAGTTTGGAGATGTGTGACATTATTCCCCTTCAGAGACATATAAAGATCTAATTTATAAGTATAAAAAAAGAATGTCAAGTCTCTATAGGGGACGGCCCATGCTATATGCTCACCTCATTTGAAAATATTTCACTGCAGCATTTTGAAGAAATATGATATTATTCCACTTCAGAGTCATATAAATACCTAATTACTAATGAAAAAAAAAAAAAAAAAACAATGGCCAGTTCTTATAGGGACACATTCCATAGCTACTATATGCACACCACATATGCAGCTTTTGGAGATATATAACATTATTGCACTTCAAGGGCCTATAAAATCAAATGTTTCTAATAATTAGAAAAAAAAATAATGGCTGGTTCTTATAGGACACATCCCATAATATATGCATACCTCATTATGCATTTGTAATAAGTAGAAAAAAACAATGGCCAGTTCTTCCAGGGTACATTTCAGGTCATGATGCACAATTCATGTGCTGCCATTTTACAGTTTCATTTTCAATGAAGCCAGTGATTCTCAACTGGTAGGTCACAGATATTAAAGAAATAAAGTAATGATTGTGCATAATTAGATCAAAAGGCTTATCAAATTATAATCAGGAGGAGAAACAATTTCCTGAGAAATAAAATAAGTAAACATTATGATGTAAAATTATTTTTATGATGTACAATATTTCAGATTTTGCACTATTAGCGGCCATTCACACCAAACACATTTTTGCATTGCATTGCACTGCTTTTCCATAGTTTCTCTGCATAAACTTTCACAAGACAGTCACGTTTGACTATGTCATGTCTTTTAAACGCACACTTAAAAAAAAGAAAAAAAAGAAATCGCATCTCAAAATTTTAAGTTTTTAATTTTACTGCCCTGTGTCACAATCTCCATTCACAATGCCTGTCACTAGGGGTGACCCCGAATAGTCGACGATTCCATGCTTCGATAGGAGGAGCCTGATTCGACTATCAATCTCACAGTCTAATATTCGCGGGGTGTTATGATCATGCCATTTTGGCTATATGGGGGGGCTTAAATATCTGATTTCACATAGAACTACTGGTTTTCTCCCAATAAGTTAATATACAGCCTATTAAAATAATGCTGTAAATAAGAATCTGAAAAGAAAGAAGCTTCAAATAAATATTTTAACCAATAAATATGGTGGTTGAATAAATCCAACCACCCCTATAGATTTAAATTTCACTTTCCATAATCTGTGACCGACAGAGGAGCATCTTGGTGGCAGGGATTTAAAACTTTAACAAGACTCAAATTGACACAGGCAGAGTGAAAGACTGGATTTTTTCGATCAGGTAGGGTACAAGTGATTTCAAAACATTTCATAAAACGTAAAACGCTGTGAATTTTTAGAGTTTAGTTGCTGTGTTTTTGCATGTTGTTGCGTGAAGAACGCGTCCACAAAAGGAGTTCATTCAGAGCCGCGCAAACACGTTCATGCATATTCGGGGCATTCTGTGCAGATTAGGCCCATCCTTAGGGGGGTGCAACTGGTGCGGTCGCACCGGGCCCTGAGCTTGAGGGGGCCCGACCGAGGGGGACCCCGCTCCCTACCTCGCATCGGGCCCCTCGTCAGCTAAGCACGGCCCTGGTGCAGATATCCTATAAGTCGTAATATTAACGTAATGTTGTATAAATAACGAAGCGTATTCTATATGAGATAAATGATGAGTTAAATCCCATTGATTAAAAACCTGCTATCAAATGCTTCATTCTACTGGTCATCTTCATGCGCGCAGCTCAAAACAGAAATGCAGAACATTAATAACTACTGTCATATACATAACATTATAATGAGATATATACTGGCCTTATTAGACTTCTCTGGCATCTAACTATCCAGTAAGTTAAGCAGTGGCTCAAAAAACCTCGCCGGAGACATCAAGTCGTTTCTGAAGTTTATGATTCAACTGTGAAACAGTAAAAATATACAAAAAAACAATTAAAGAAAATATACACCATAATTATATCAAAATAACATTCTTATATGTATCACACAATATATTCAGCATTGCGTACTCACAGACATTGCGTCTAACAGAAGAAAGAAGATATTTCAGAATGAGCCTCACACAGTACAGCTACAACATTCTGCTGACTCACTGCAGTACTGCTTGAACTTCCTGCTTCTTGAACTATGTGACTGCTTTTCAAAATTAAAGTCCTCACTTGAGTAGACATATACAAAATAATAAATTCAATGAAAAATCTAAATCAATTCTGTCCTGCACACTCCTCGCCTGGGATTTTAAGAATTCCAAAAATTAAAACTTGTCATCAGGTGACAGAAGAAGGATAAGGAGATCAGACGTGACAGAATTTTTTTAATGCCATCTTTAGTGACTTTAACATCAGCTTTCCTCACCAATCCCATCTTTGCTTTGTGAAGTTTTTACAACGATTGCCATTGGCCACTCATTTCTGTTAACTTGAATGTTCTTTACCAAGACAATAACCCCTTCTTTTAGATCATTTTTTTTTGTCTTGCCACTTTTGTCGGGATTGCAAAGTACTAAGGCAGGGCTGTCCAAACTCGGTCCTGGAGGGCCGGTGTCCTGCAGAGTTTAGCACCAACTTGCCTCAACACACCTGACTGGAAGTTTCTATGCCTAGTAAGAGCTTGATTAGCTGGTTCAGATGTGTTTAATTAGGGTTGGAGTTAAACTCTTCAGGACACCGGCCCTCCAGGACTGAGTTTGGACAGCCCTGTACTAAGGTATTCTTTATTCCATCTTGTCCAGAAGATGTCGGCTAACCTTTGTACTTGTTGATGTACTTGTACTTGTACTTGTAATCTCTTCCACAATCAACTCTGCAATCTCCACTGCTAATACAGCAGCACACAACTCCAGTCTTGGGACAGTAATGTCTGGCTGTGGCGCTAGTTTAGATGTTCCAAACAAGAAGTTAACATCTGTGTGACCATGATGATCTGTCACCTTCAGGTATCCCACAGCAGCAATAGCCTTGACTGATGTGTCCACAGAAACACAAAGTTCTTTATTCTGGACATCAGACAAAGGGATGGATGTGCAAACACGTGGTATTTGAAGCTCTTTTAAATCTTGAAGAGAATTTTTCCATTTTCTCCACTCAGCCTCCACGTCCTCTGGCAAAGGTGAATCCCAGCTCTCGCCTTGTTTGGTAAGTTCCCTCAACAGTAACCTCCCTTGTATGGTAACAGGCGCAAGGAATCCAAGAGGGTCATACAAGCCATTCACGGTAGATAGAACTCCTCTCCGAGTGAAAGGCTTGTCATCATCTGAAACATGAAACATGAAAGTGTCTGTTGCAACGTTCCAGGACACACCAAGACTACGTAGGATAGGAAGGCCATTTGAGAAAAGTTGCAGATCCTTAATGCCGTCAGCATGATCTTCCAAAGGAAAAGCTTTTACTTGAAGGGGTGTGCATAAGACTGACATGACACCTTCATAATCATGACATGACACCTACATAATCAAGACATGACTCATGCCATGAATATGAAGGTTTTTTATGCATGTTTATGACAACTGTCATTAAGTGTCATTCGCTCAGTTATGTAATTTTTAATGCAAAGATGACATTGTTTGAGATGTCTTTGTTATGGGCTATGGTTAGGGGTAAGGGTACGGGTAGGATTAGGTTAGGGTTAGGTCAAATAATGTCATATTTGCATTAAAAATTACATAACTGAGCGAATGACACTTAATGACAGTTGTCATAAACATGCATAAAAAACCTTCATATTCATGACATGTGTCATGTCTTGATTATGTAGGTGTCATGTCATGATTATGAAGGTGTCATGTCAGTCTTATGCACAACCCTTCAAGTAAAGTGTAACCAAAGCTTCAATCACGCTTGGACAGTTGGAGATAATCTTGTGCAGTCTAAGATTAGACACTGCAAGCATCTCTTGTGTACGTTTGAGAAGATCGATCACCTCTGTCTCTGTAGCACATGATTTCAGCATGTCATCAACATAAAACTCCTTCTCTACCAGCTTTCTGGTGTCACTGCCAAAACTCTCTTCATATTCTTTGGCTGCTCTCCATAGGCCATAGATAGCCACTGCTGGTGATGGGCTATTCCCGAAAACATGCACACGCATTCTGTGATCCACGATCTCACTGTTAAGGTCATTGTTTCTGTACCACAGGAACCTAAGATAATCCTTATGATCCTCCCTAACCAGAAAACAATGAAACATGTGCTGTATGTCAGCAGTAATAGCCACAGGCTCTTTACGGAATCTCTGTTCAATTGTTTGGAATCTGATTACATTCTAAAAGAGAAGGGAGAGGTAGACTTATCTTTCCATCAATGGATTCCACAATGAAATCAAAAATTCTTCTACCAGCTGTTTCTAGAAGCCCTGCACATGTTTTAGTGTGTAGGGAAATGGGCTTGTTTTGATGTTAAAGATGTCAGAGAAATCTTTTCTCACCAAGGAGCGATTGCTTTGCTCATCTAGGATAGCATACATCCTCTTTGCTTTCTCTTTGTGCCCAGCTGGATAAACAGAAACTAGACACATTTTTAAACAAGACCGTACACTCAAACCTTCTCCACAAACTTCCGTGCACTCAGATGTAACCTCATGACTAACTGATTTGTCTTTCTCCCCGCCATACTCTGAGGCAGGGCTAGATGCCTGAGATTTCCAGGGGGCAGGACCTGGATGAAGGGCTGATGGGTGACGGTCACTACCGCACTCTTTGCACTGAACATCCACAGTGCAATTCTTGGCAAGATGATCAGTGGAGGAACAGCAATGATAGCACATGGACTGCTCTTTCAGGAACTGCATTCTATCTTGTAGAGATTTCTCTCTGAACCCTCTGCATCTTCTTAAAGGATGGGGTTTTCCATGTATTGGGCAGATTTTATTTGGGCTGACTGATATATTTTCCTGTTCGGCTCATGCTTTAGTGGAAGGATTAACTTGAGTTTTGTGAACGGATATTGGCATTTGTCTTTGTCTCTCAAATCTTTCTCCTTTCTCATATCTTGCATGAGAGAATGTATTGAAACTTGGATCTGTATGTGCTTTTGCTTCCGAACGTACAAAATTCACAAACACTGAGAAAGGAGGAAAAGCAACATGATATTCTTGCTTGTATCTGGATCCAAATGACATCCACTTTTCTTGAATGTTATATGGAAGTTTCTCCACAATAGGATTTATTCCCTTAGAAGTGTCCAAGTATGCTAGACCCGGTAAGTATCCTTCAAGCTTAGCAGCTTCTAGTTCTGTGAGGAGGTCTCCTAAATCTCGAAGCTTTTGTGGGTCCTTGTTTGTCACTCTGGGAAAATTTTCGAGCTTGACAAAAAGTGCTTGTTCAATGGCTTCTGGAGAACCATATACTTCCTCAGGTCTCTGCCATGTCATTATCAGAGCAGCTAATGGGTTTCTGATATGAACAGCTTTCAGTCTCTGTGCATGCTCAGAGGATTCTCTACCCAGGTATTTAATTAAGAGATCCAGTTCTTCTGCAGGGGTAAGATCCAGACCAGAAATAGCACCTTGGAAAGATGATTTCCATGCACAGTAGTTAATGGGTTTGTCATCAAAGTAAGTTAGCCCTGCTGATACAAGCTGCGTACAGGCTAGATACTTCGCGAAATCATAAGTAATGGACAAGGAATCTCCTTTATCAGGAGGTCTACCCTGCATTTGGCAGTCATAATGAGGAGACTGCTTGTGGGTGGCATTTTGAGACATGTCTGCACCAAAGTCCATGTTTTGTGAACTAATTGGTAAGCTCTTAAAATCTGGCTCACTTTTAAACGGACTAATTAAATGAGAAGCTTGAAGTGGTGGTTGCATTTCATTACCTCCACTAGAGAGCAGTGTACCACTACTAACTGTAGATTGTGTCTTCACACAATCCGCTGTACGACTTTGGCTGTCTTCAATGGGAACGGGAATTGATACCCTACTAGCTACGCTACGTTCTGTTTCTAAAAATGCTTACCCCAGTACCTGAACTTCTGCTAAAGCAGCATCCTTTTCTTTCTCCTCTTGTAAAGCCTCCAATGTTGCTTGAAGTCGTGCCTGTTCAACTTTCAGTTCTATTTCTCTTTTAGCGTATGCTGCTCTGGCTTGTGCGGCTTCTGCTTTTGCCTTTGCCTTGAAAAGAGCTATGCTGGCACTTGATTGACGACTGGATCCCCTCGAAGAACGACTGGATGCTTTAGAGCAGGGGTCCTCAACTCTGGACCTCGAGATCCAGTTTCCTGGAGGAGATTAGCTCCAACCTGGATCAAATTCACCTACCTGCAACTTTGTAGTAATCCTGAAGACCTTGATTAGCTTGTTCAGGTGTGTTTGATTAGGGTTGGAGCTAAACTCGGCAGGAAAGTGGATCTCAAGGTCCAGAGTCGTTTCTGAAGTTTATGATTCAACTGTGAAACTGTAAAAATATACAAAAAACAATTAAAGAAAATATACACCATAATTATATCAAAATAACATTCTTATATATACCACACAATATATTCAACATTGCGTACTCACAGACATTGTGTCTAACAGAAGAAAGAAGATATTTCAGAATGAGCCTCACTCAGAACAGCTACAACATTCTGCTGACTCACTGCAGTACTGCTTGAACTTCCCACTTCTTGAACTATGTGACTGCTTTTCAAAATTAAAGTCCTCACTTGAGTAGACATATACAAAATAATAAATTCAATGAAAAATCTAAATCGATTCTGTTATGCACAAGAACACTATTATAATAAAACGCTGTAAATTTTTTGAGTTTAGTAGCCATGTTTCTGCACGTTGTTGCACAGCCGCACAGACACATTTGTGCATTCGGGTCATTTTGTGCAGATAGCCTATAAGTAACGTTATGTTGTATAAATAACGAAGCATATTCTATATGAGATAAATGATGAGCTAAATCCCATTGATTAAAAACTTGCTGTTTCGTTCTACCAGTTCAAAAAGCTGGTTCATCGGTTCCTGACGTCATCAAGCAATAACATCTCTACGCATTTCTTTTCTAGCAACTCAGTGCAATGTTGTATCAATTAAAAATTCTAATAATTTATTTGTGTCAACACATATTAATAAAATAATAAATGATAAAAAATAAAGTTATTTGTGTGAAAGCAAATTGCTGACTATTACCATATAATTCACTTAAGTTAATGGTGTTTGTGGTCACAGTTTCATTCGTGGATCCTTTATGTCAGATACGACTGACAGACCAATATTGACTAGCCTACAACTTGGATAAGATTCCTAAAAGTTTCACACCATTGACAACAAATCAGTTAAAGCGGTCATATGATGCAATTTCAAATTGTCCTTTCTCTTTGAAGTGTTACAAGCTGTTCCTGCATAGATAAGGTCCCTAAAGTTGCAAAGACTAAAGTCTCAAATCCAAAGAGATATTCTTTATAAAAGTTAAGACTTGTCCACACCCTCCTAAAACACCTCGTTTAAACACGCCCCCACATGTCTACGTCACTGTGTGGGAAGATTTGCATAACACTCCCCAAATGTTCACGCAAAGAAAGAAGGCGTAACTTTTATTCTCGCTGTAGTATTGTTGCTGCCGCCGCCATGTCGTGGAGACGCTGTATGTTTTGTTGTGAAAGCAAAACTACTTTGTTTGGTCTTCCAAAAGAGGACGATATCCGCTTCGTCATGCCTAGAGCTGATCCGTGCTGGTCGCTGAGGAAATACATCAACTTCACGCTGTGGATCGCCGGATCGGCTTTCACCGTGGACAAAGCGGAGTCCAGCCCGGGGTCGTCACATGTGGTTGCCGCAAGCCCGCCGGCCGCTCCTTCGTCGAATCCACCGGCCACGCCATTCGAACTACTTATAAATTAAGACTGTTTCCAGCATTACCATTGTGTCATCCTCTTTTGTTCATTTGTGACACCCTGTGTCTCGCGTTTTTAAACATAAAAACACTTTCTGTGTGAATGGCTCTTTACTATGTCAAATTATTGACACTGACCATGTGAAACAAATATTAAAGTTGGAACCACTTGCTACACACATTGTTTAATAGAATCGTTCATCTGATGTCCTCATCTTTACCATAAATGTTAAATAAAATGTATTTCACCTTAGTTTTTTCAGGTGATTGTATGTCAGGATCAGTAGATGTAAAAGAGATTCTTAAATTTGTAATCCCACACATGGAACAGGTTCTCCCATGAATCACCACAAATTATGTAATTACGTCAGTCACCTTACTTTTAAAATACTTAAATATTTGTATTTATATGTATATTTTGCAGCAAACTTGAACTTAAAAATGGTCTGAAGTTCACAGTTCCCCCGTGAACAGCAGCCCTTCACCGGCTCAGATTTTGGCGAGAACGGTTGAATATACACTTAAATTAAAATGCTACTTTTAAGTGTTAAGTTTTTATGTCTAAAATGCTTGTTAAACAAGTTTAAATGTATGTAATATTTTAAACTATGCGGTATTCATCCAAATAAATTAAATGTGTCTTGTATTTTGTCCAAGTGTTCTTGCTTAATAATAATGTTCATCTTTTAATTATTGCTGTTGCCTCTATTCATTGTTTTTTCTTCTTTTTTCTAGTCCATTTTAAGCCAGCAATATAATACTTTTTAAACAATAGTTGACTTAAATTAAATAAACCCAGCATGTTTGGTTAAAAACATTAAACCAAGCCTGGGTCAAAAATGTGTTCTGTCCCATTTACCCAGCGCTGGGTTGCCAAATAACCCAAGTTGGGTTGTTTTTAACCCAGCATTTTTTAGAGTGTAGTAAGTAAGGTGTGGTAAGATGTGGTATCAATGTGTTTTAGTCTACTGAGTCACATGAAGCGTTTTCTTTTTAACAGATTTTTGACAGAAACAGCGTGAAACCTTGCGCGTTAATTTAGTTATGATTCATATAATTCTACATCTGCTTAACTGTAGTTTAGTTTGCATAATCAATAAAGTGTATTCTGAGATCTGAGGTCTTTTTTATATCACTGTATAAGTTAATTGAGACATTGGGGGAATCACTGTCACACAAGTCATTATACAATGTTAAGGAAATTAATAGCAACCGAAAATAATAAAATGTCTTCCTCAGATGTAATGTTAATTCTGTACATCAGTGTTGGTAAAATAGCATTGTAATCTCCTTTGTGGTAGAGAAAGCTGCTTACATGTAAGCTACATGGGAAATGAGTAACAGCGAAGATGATGAATTAAACGTAAACACAATCAGCTTTTTCGCATACATACTTGCCCTGATAAAATCATACTTCTACCGCTTGCTCCATTTCAGCAAATCAGTTTTTGTGAATGAATGACTTGGGACCCTGTCCCAAATGGCACACTTCACATTCACTTGCGGTCTTGCGGACTTATAATGGGCACCCACATGCGTGTGTCCGTTAAGTCCACGCAACCATAGAGTGTCCCATTCATCATTTTAGCTTACAGAAGGGTGCTCGCGAGGTTAATAATAATAATAATACCAGGAAGGAATAACTGACAACGTGCCGTTGAATTACAAAGAAAAAAAAAACAAGGTACAGTCACGAAGTTCTTGTTTGGCAAAATTAAGCTATTCTGTGTCTTAAGACAAGTTAAGTTAGAACAAGTTCAATAACACATATTTAGTGTATTTCTACGGGCAGAGGAGAATAGCCAAACCAAAAATAAACAAACGAAAACAGACCGAAAGTCTCAAAATTAAAATTAATCAAATAGAATCGACTCAGAAGAGACGTGAATGAATGCACGCGCGTCGCCTGATCCACAAATGCACATTTTAATCGCTACATGCACAAATTATGAAACTTTAATACAAACTATAACATTTGTATTCACAAATATGTCTCTATTCGAACAAAATGCTGCACATTAATGTAATTCTTAACTCTGCAGACCCTGGTTGAAAAGCATTTGTTTCAGTGTAGTGATTTTTCAAATTGTGTACACTTTAATGAATTGCACTGGGCCTTGTTTGTTGGTAGTTGTGTCTGTGGGGGACGTGAAATGCTGTAAACTGTGAAAATGACGTCTCAAAATCCAAATGAACCGAACGAGATGACTCGAACTAGACGTCAATTAATGCACGCATGTCACCTGATCCACATATGCACAGAATCCTTTTTGCATGAGCAATTTATGATATATTAATGCAGAACAGAACATTTTTATTCGAAAACATGTCTGTATTTGTACAAATCCCTGCACAATCATTTAATCCAGAATTCCACAGACTCAAATTGAAAGGTATTTGTTTTTGGTTAGTAAGATACATGTATAAAATTTATGCAGTACATGGATAATTGTGCGTGCATTTATTAATCATTTTGAGCCTAATATCATCCCATATTATACAACCCATCGAGATCTCTCCGATCATCTGATCAGAGGCTGTTGACTTCCTAAAGCAAGACGAAAAATGAGAGGGGATAGGGCTTTTTCCATGATTGCCCCTAAATTGTGTGCGAAAATGAAGTCTCAAAATCCAAATGAACCGAACAAGATCGACTCGAACTAGACGTCAATTAATGCACGCATGTCACCTGATCCACATATGCACAGATTGCTTTTTGCAAGAGCAATTTATCATATATTAATGCAGAACAGAATTTTTTTATTCGCAAACATGTCTGTATTTGTACAAATCGCTGCACAATCATTTAACCCTGAATTCCACAGACTCAAATTGAAAGGTATTTGTTTTTGGTTAGTAAGATACATGTATAAAATTTATGCAGTACATGGATAATTGTGCGTGCATTTATTAATCATTTTGAGCCTAATATCATCCCATATTATACAACCCATCGAGATCTCTCCGATCATCTGATCAGAGGCTGTTGACTTCCTAAAGCAAGACGAAAAATGAGAGGGGATAGGGCTTTTTCCATGATTGCCCCTAAATTGTGGAATAGTCTTCCACTGTATATCAGAACTGCTAAAACATTGTCTGATTTTAAGGAAAAGTTAAAAACTCATTTGTTTTCTCTGGCTTTTAATGTATTATAGATGTATTAACTTAATCTCTTTAAACTGTTTTGCTCTGTTTTGTTTTGAATGTTGTTTTATATGTGTCTATATGTAAAGCACTTTGGTCAACTTCAAGTTGTTTTAAATCGTGCTCTAGAAATAAATTGACATTGACATTATGGCATTGTAGGAAATTCCCTGCATGTTTTGATGGACTTGCTGACTCTGCCATTTTGTAAAATCATAAAGGCCATTTGGGTTAAGTCATGGCATTGTATATGAGGACTTTATGGTGTCATTAGATCTCATTATGATAATTCAATTTCTGCCTGAGGTTATAAGTATATTATATGGCAACTATTCCGTTATGTCTCGTTAGATGAGGGGGCAATAATCTTGTACAAGGAAAATCATCAGTCTAAATAGACAATTAAACTAGTGCAAAATTACTTTATGACTAGACTTAGACACAATAAACTTTACAGTTAGTAGTATAACACAAGTTATGCAATGAAAACACGATGAGGGCAATGTGCACCATATGCATAAGTGCATAATACTGAAAAGGACAGCATAAATAACTAGACTTTTATGCTATATGTTTCAAATGTTATGAATACATTAACCTTATTTGTATTATGTATTGTTTTAAAATGTAACAGTGACTTTTAGGGCATTGTTCAAAGCTCAAATAGTTGTACTGCAGTATGCAAAATTATTGCCAAGATACAGCCTCATTCAATAACAATAAACATTAAAAAAAAATCTTATCAGCCTGCTCCATCTAGAGTTTCATGCCAGATCTTGGCATTTTCTAGTGTAAAAGTTCCAGACAAATTGTCAAAAATTTTCATTACCTGCACCTGCTAGGTTTGTATGTAATTGACAATTTATTGAATGATTTAGATTTTTTTAATTTTTGAATCTTACAATGAAGGAGACGTTTGTGTCAGTTTATGAACTGCTGTATTACACCACATTTCACTTAATGTGAACTCATGCCTGATGATGTCTCGTCATAATTGCTCAATAATGTTTAAGAAACTTTGCAATAGGGAAAAACTGATAAGGACCTATAAATTGCCACACTTCGTAACTTTTTCAAGTTCACTTTTTGTGTGCCTATCACAAAAGAAAGAAAGAAATAAAGCATTAAGCTGGGACTCCAGAAATAAAGCAAACAAGCACAACATTCAAAATATGATCCTATAAATCTGAGCCTATGAATTTAACCTATAAAGTCTTATTTTACAGACAAGAAAACCAAAGAACGCTGGAAAATATTGACTTTGTTAATTGTATTTATTCAGTCTGACACAATCTGAAACAAGCAATTGTTTCCTCAATTTATGAAATCTGTTTAATAAGTCAGTCTTCATAACAGCAGGTCAATTTTAGCAGCTATGAATAAGTTTCCCCATCAACACATTTAAAAAGCAACAAATTAAAGACAGGTTTAAACCTAAGTGGATGAGACAGTATAACACACATTTAAATAAGTGTTGTATTGTCAATTGTTCTAGAATTCTTCTGATTTCCTCTTATTACAAGGTAAAAAGACTAAACGAATTGTCAATTTTAGTCGGTAGGCCTTTTTTCTTTATTTTTTTTGCTCAACTTCACACTTAGCCCTCAGAGAACTGTCTGAAGAGGAACTCTGATCTTTTTTCACTGAAACTCGGCACAAAATTAATCTGCAGGATTTCAGAGAAGCCCTCAGACAAACTGGGTGCCACAAACTTTTTCCTACAGAGAACAAGAAAGACAGTCAGAAACCAATGGACTTGTGTGAGTTAAACAAGAAAGATGGTGATTTCCCAGCAAAAATATCTGGTTCAATAGAAAAAGCTTAGCTTGCTGCTGTCGACTCACTTGTAGCTGTGAATCACCATGTCATTGACAGGAACATGCTTGATGGCAGAAGGAACCATCTCACGAAACTAAAACCAGCAAAAAACAAATCAGATCAATCCTGATCAAACTGTGTATTTTGGTGTTAAAATTGGTTCAGAATACAGATTTTCCATGCAAGAAGTTTAACAAAGTGTAACATTATATAGACTTGAATATTTAATGTACATATTGCACACTGTGAAATAACTGCAGTGAAGACCCAAATACCCTGTTGTTGTGCTTTACTTGTTCCAGACTCGCTGTGAAGTTGAAACACCTGCAGGGAACTCCAGCACTTTGACTGACATCTATATATCTGTGCAGAAAATCATTGATGGTGCTGTTTTAGTCAAAAAGACAAAGATTTTTGGAAATAGAGGTAGGCACCTTTTTCTAGACTCAGGGTCAGGGTTAGTGTTGTCCACTGCAACGCTTCGGCCTTCCTTTAGATCGCGTTCACAGGCTGAAACGCACTGCTGCCAGGAGCCAAGTATGTCCTAGAGTTCATGTGCACAGACAGTTAAAACAAATCATTATACACATTTAAGATGTTTTCCTCCAAAGCTTCTAAACCAGATACACTTAATATCCTGCTCTTGGAGATCTACTTCTTGTGTCTAGGTTCTCAGTTGTGGTAGATAACATAACTTACCCTGTTCACATACGCGTAGCCCTGTGGAATGATGTGTGTCTGGAAGAACGTTGATTTGCCTGCTGCAAAATAATAAAAAAAGGGGATATGTCACAAAAAAAACTTGGAAGGCTGTCACCCGGAAGGAGAAAAACTGAAAAAACGCTTACATCCAGGAAATCCCACTGCTACAATGACTTCCTGCTTGGTGGATGTGAGGGAGGCATCTGGAGGATCGTAAAGATGTCTTTTAGAATCTAATTTCCTCTGGACAAGGAGATAAAAACACACAAAAATTATTACAGATGCTTGGTGCACTACTGTTCAAAAGTCTGAGGTTGCCAAGACTTTTTGTTTTAATGTTTTTGAAAGAAGTCTCACCAAGTCTGCATTTATTTAATCAAAAATACAGTAAAACTAGAAATATTGTTCAATTTTATTACATTTTAAAATAACTGTTTTCTAATTTAATATATTTTAAATGGTAATTTACTCCTGCGATGACAAAGCTGAATTTTCAGCATCATTACTCCAGTCTTCAGTGTCAAATGATCCTTCAGAAATCATTCTAATATGCTGATTTGCTGCTCAAGAAATATTTCTTGTAAATAAATCAATATTGAAAATAGTTGCGCTGCTTAATATTTTCGTGGAGACCATGACGTTTTTTTAGGATTCTCTGTGGAATAGAAAGTTCAAAAGAACAACATTTATTTGAAATATACATTATTTGTAACATTAGAAATGTCTTTACTCTTACTTGTGATCAATTTAATCCATCTTTGCTGAATAAAAGCATTAATTTCTTAAAAAATAAATAAATACATAAAAACGTTGACGTCAAACTTTTAAATGGAAGTGTAAAGTTATAAAACATGTAAGCGAAAAAAAAAAGACCAATTGTTTACAGGATCCAATTCTGGCAAGTTGAACTGAGCGGGCTTCCAGCCCAAGAAGTATTCCTCTGGTGTTTGAAACTGAAGACCAATGTTGAGGGCAAACTGTAGAGAGAGTGAAGAAAAATAGCAGATGAAAAATATATGTATTTTGCCATAAGCTTGTAAAACGTTTATTTTTTGTTATACCAAAATGGAGCAAGAAAGCACTACCATGCCCCCTTGTGGTCAAAACAGAGTAAAGGTATTGCACATGATTTACATAAATACAAATGGATATAAAATCATTAACTCTCACTGACAGTAAGTCATTCTGTATAACTTGTAATGAAGACTGCAGTTAATTTGATTACCAGTCTGTCACTGCAGGAGAAGTCTTTCTTCTTTTTTCCTGGTGCCCAGTTAGCGGGACGTCCTGCTGCATCTGTACACAAGAGAAAACCCTGACTGAGCATAGAAATCTGGCATGTTATGGGTCATTTTGCACCATGTGCTGTAAGGTTTTTGACTACATATTCTTTTAATATTAATATAAAAAAGTTTTAAAAAAATAATATAAATTGGTTGAAGATTCAGTGCTAGTCAATAGATTATGAATCTTTGAAAAAAATAATAATAATAACTATAAAAAGCTGCCAAAATAAAAATTTTTAGCATCAATAATTTTACGTCAAATCTCTCATGTCTCAAGAATGCTAATCACAACCACTTGAAGGAACCTGACTGAGCTCACCTCCTACATAGAAGCTCTGTGACACATCTACAGTCACTCCTCCATTCACCTGCAAAAACACAACAATGCCTTCATATACACAGGACACTCCAACCAAACCTGCTGCTTGCTGTACGTAATGTAAAACAAATCATATAACTCAATTATGCAATTCCTTTAACATACAAATCCTACAAATAACCACAAGAGTGATTCACCTTCTCACACAGATGTTCCCACATCCCAATAACAGGCTTCCTGTATATACCAGGGGCTGTGGAAGCAAATACCTAAAAAAAAAAATAATAATAATAATGCATTCACATTCATAAAGATAGAAGTTTGAGAAATTTAATCTACACAAAATTGCACCACCGTTTAAAAGTTTGGGGTCAGTAAAATGTAGTTTTTGGAAATAAATAATACTTTTGTTCAGCAAGAATGCATTAAATTAATCAAAAGAGACAGTAAGGACATTTATATTGTTACCCAAATAAAATAAATGTAAAAAAAAGTTAGCAGTTTTTAAACACTGATTAATAATTTTTTGAGCAGCATATTAGAATGATTTCTGAAGGATCATGTGATACTGAAGACTGGAGTAATGGCAGTTAAAAATTCAGCTTTGCATCACAGAAATAAATTACAATTTGAAATATATTCAAACAGAAAACACTTATTTTACATTATAATAAATGCTACATTGGTGAGCTTAAAAGACGTCCTTCAAAATCATTTTTAGAAATCTTACCAACCCCAAACGTATAAACAGTACTGTATGTAAAATAGTCAACGTGTCATTCACCTGGATGGGCAACTGCAGTGTCTGTAGAATATCCTCAACCTTTGACTTGAACACCTCCGGTCTGAGCTTGCCTCTAGAAATACCCATCTGATTGGTGAAAAACACCACCTAATAAGAGACAAATACAATGAAGGTGCTTGTGCTACTAAAGCAAAAACAGCTATACAAGTATTAATGCTGCAAATTCAGTTCAACATAAAATAATAGCCGATTAAAAAGCACCTTGTATCCTTTCTTCAAAAGACTGGCCAGTCTGGGCTGAATCTCTGGGAAGAGAATCCTAAACAAAAATAAAGAAAAAAAAAAATCACATGAGACACAACAAATAGCTGCAGTGTATAGCAAGTTCTTCAAAGCTTTGCATCACAGAAATAAATTACAATTTGAAATATATTCAAACAGAAAACACTTATTTTACATTATAATAAATGCTACATTGGTGAGCTTAAAAGACGTCCTTCAAAATCATTTTAGAAATCTTACCAACCCCAAACGTATAAACAGTACTGTATGTAAAATAGTCAACGTGTCATTCACCTGGATGGGCAACTGCAGTGTCTGTAGAATATCCTCAACCTTTGACTTGAACACCTCCGGTCTGAGCTTGCCTCTAGAAATACCCATCTGATTGGTGAAAAACACCACCTAATAAGAGACAAATACAATGAAGGTGCTTGTGCTACTAAAGCAAAAACAGCTATACAAGTATTAATGCTGCAAATTCAGTTAAATTCAACATAAAATAATAGCAGATTAAAAAGCACCTTGTATCCTTTCTTCAAAAGACTGGCCAGTCTGGGCTGAATCTCTGGGAAGAGAATCCTAAACAAAAGTAAAGAAAAAAAAAATCACATGAGACACAACAAATAGCTGCAGTGTATAGCAAGTTCTTCAGCAAGCTTCACCTCCAGTCATCTGGACTTGTGGGAAATACTTTTCCAGACTTTGTAGTGATAATGCAGCCGTCGATGTCGAACCCTGCAATCTCAATCAGAAATTAAAGCATAAAATATCATAGAAGCATAATGGTGTTACTGATCAAATACAAAACATATGCAGTTCCTGTAAGAAATGTCTTACTTTGGAGCTATCTGGAACCCCTGCTGCAGTGAACAGCAGAAGGCTGCCGATTTGTTGCCAGTGAGAACAAGTGGAAGATGGAACAGTGGCTTTGACTGATGGTGAGTCCAGTTTATCACACCCTTTCTGTGCAAGTGCTTGTAACTGCTTAAGCTTTTCTTCAGCTGAGGTCTCATCATCTTCATCATCACCACCACACCCTCGTTTCGTGGGAGGGACATCATCCTCTGGGCTGTAAGGTCGTTTTGTCGCCTAAGAGTCAAGCAGTGTTATTTTAGTATTTTTATATATATATATATATATATATATATATAAAATTGTGTAGTATTTATTAACATTTTGAATGACATTTTTATATTTTCAGGTTTCAGTTCATTTAAGTTTTAATAATTCTGTCATGTGCTTTTGTCATTTTTATAATTTAATACAAATTTGTATTAAGCTTCAATTTAAATGTCAGTTTTAGTTCAGTAATTTTTATACTTCAACCTAAACGTAGATTATATCAGTTTGTTGCCAAGGCAATATTTCTAATGCAAAACTCTCAAAACTGTATTATTTCAATTAACTAAAAATAATTTGACAATAATTGGTTAAAAAAAGGTTTTATTAAAAAAAGTATTAATTTTCCACTATTAATACGTTTACAATTCATACATTTATATATTTAGAAACTCCTGAACGTTTAAGTTATTTATTCTTCGGTACTGTTTCTATCCAATGTTTCTTGCCTTCTACATAAACCATAGCTGTGTTAACCTCTTCAAAACACATAAAAACTACTGTGTTCCTAAAGCATACATTCAATCATATTTTTATAAGCACTTCCACAAAAAATAAATAACTGCAGTAATACACCCACACAACGACACCTATAAAAATTCAGAGAGAATAAAAATATATATGAAGAGTTTATCTGCACAAACAGATCACTCCGTTTTTATTCATTTTCATAAATCATGTTTTTAATTGTGTTATCATGTTGTTATTGTGTTTTATTGTATTAGTTAGCTGTATTTTTTAGTTATTATTATTTAATCAAAACAACCCAACTGAAATTTGATTGATATTAATTGGATGATTCTTGAATGGAGTTATCGGTTTTTGCCAATAAATTCTTCATATATATTATATATATATATATATATATATATATATATATATATATAAAATACATAAAGTGTATCTATTATCATCAAACACTACTTAACTTATAAAAATGGAGCCAAAAATGTTGATGTAGAAGAAATGTGTTTACAAGTTCAGTTTGGAAAGGTGACCTAACAAAAACAGTCTTGGCGGAAAAAAATCTAAATCATGTGGCTTAAACAACATATTATTGTTTTATTCCGATTAATAGAATGTTCAGAAGATTATTTAAAATATAATTTTTTTTTTGTCATTTTTGGTCATCTCTTTACTGTTGCTTTTAATAAACTGAATGCATTCTTGCAGAATAAATGTATTAATTATTAACCCCAAACTTCTGAACACTAGTGTAAAATTATTTTAAATAGTTTCCCAAACAGTTCCATTAGTCTATCAGGGCTGTCCAAACTCGGTCCTGGAGGGCCGGTGTCCTGCAGAGTTTAGCTCCAACCCTAATTAAACACACCTGAAGCAGCTAATCAAGCTCTTCCTAGGCATAGAAACTTCCAGTCAGATGTGTTGAGGCAAGTTGGAGCTAAACTCTGCAGGACACCGGCCCTCCAGGACCGAGTTTGGACAGCCCTGGTCTAGATCTTGATACCTTTTTAGGGGATTTAGAAAAATAATCCTGGATGCTCCTTTTGGGGCCTGACCCATCATTTGAGCTTTTTTGTCCGTCTCTGCTTTCATTTGCTGCTTTTCCTTTCTTCTGAGGAGAGGAGGACTTTTCATTTGAATTCCCAACAAATTTCACAGTAAAGGGGTGGGACTGATTGACCAAGTACAGTGTGCAACCAGCTGTCAAACATCCAGGCTCGCCACGTCCCAAACACTGACCGTCCAGGGAAGAAGGGTTGGGCCCGAGCTGTGGAAACATAGGATGGTTTGTACTCTATTATGCTTTTGTATATTTAAGTATTAGAAAATGCTTTCAAAACACTGCTGTTAATAAAATGGACTCTCTCAGTAAACTGTAACAGACAACGTTGTTGTTTTGCTTTGTTTTACCTGCGTAACCAGAACTTCCTGTTTCGCATAGTTGGCCACAAGTTTGACTGTCAAGAAGAGACGCACTTCCGTTATTCTTTATGAACAGAATCAAACGCGACACGTACAACGCTCGCATTACTAGGATGGGTGTGATCTAAAAACTCACCCTGATGCCTTGAGCACTTCTTGTCTGTGATTCTGGTTTCAGGGCCTCGACCTAACATTAAAGCTCGACCATCTTCCAGCTCCACCCGAGCTCCATTCACACTTACTAGTGTGCACTGCATCTCCATTCGCAGAAGACAACAACTGGACTACAGGAGGAGAAGTTACAGTAAGAAATATAGTACAATTCAGATTCAAATAGCCTAAATGCTAAGTTACCGTGCTTCAGTACATTTGCTATATGAGCTAATTACGAATATTTAAGCAAATAACTTAACTGACTCGTAACGTAACTCGATAGCTCTCTACGTTAACTTAGGTTTAATACGTCCTTTAGTGTTTCTTTTATAAAGCTAATGAACTCAGTCGGACTTTGAAACCGGAGGCTCAATATATATAGGCTCAAACTATCTCTAAGTTGCGCAGTCTGCGTGTATCTACAGACTCAGTCAACATTATATTTCAATCAAACCACCACGATTTTACTAAAACGAAATACAAAATCTAAACAGCGCTTACCAGTTTAAAACTTCACATTGATTAACTTCTTGTGGTTCAGTTGTTGTATACGCTTTTCTGGTCCGACACGTAAATATCTCCGACGTGGAACAGCGACATCCATTGTTTGGTTCTCATGTCATTGGAAGTCACCGTGGTTACTGTAGTTTCTGCCATGCCACAGTTAATGCAGTTATTAATTTATTACTGTAAAACGGTGATCTTAATAATTCACTACCAGCGGAAAGCTACATGCAGACAGTACAAAGTGTACAGACAAAATAATTGTATGTCTATTCAGTTTTTGTTTATGTCTGTTAGATGACAAATCTCCAGTTTACATAAGTATTATCATGCGATAGGACATTCTGCTAATAATTATGTCTTGGTAAACATAGTTTATTTACGCTGCATAATGCAGTATAGTTTAGTTTAAACTGCCATATGTTTTTGTCTCAAAGCTATGGAGCCCCGCACATAACATCCAGAAGAAAAACTGGATATCGTGGCCATGAATCAAGATTACATTCTCACAACTTCATGGCCACATTTTATTCATTCATTCCATTGTTTTAGTTAAATCATTGCCATTTTGTACTAATTCGTTCCTCTGACTAGACAGATGCATAGTTTAAAGCTAAAAGAGTCTTTGTCTATCGCACAATGTGCAGTTGTCTGTGAAATAATACTATGATCCCACAAACTACTGCTGACTGGTTCTCACTATTGACAGCTGGCATTGACTCCTCTAGACCTTTAATCAGGGCAAAAGTTATGCATTATATAAGAGATCTAAACCGTTTTAAAAATGTCAAATACTGTAGAGGGAGTGGTCGATGGTGGTTTCTGGATGAACAAACAAAATTAAAAAGGTGTATTTATGGGCGTGCTCGTTGGGTGTGCTCTTAAATAGGTGAGCTATAGTCATATCCACAAACATATTCTCACAGTAGTTACACATAGCTAAGCGAGAAAGTCATCTGAAGTTTTGTATCTCCAGATGAAGGTGAGTGTGTACATAATGAATGCTCTATTTAGAATAAATTATGAAAAAAATTTTTATGAAAAAACACCAAGTTTCAATTGTGCGATATGAAGTTAGTTTTTACATATGTAGTCTAGTCATAATTGAGAGGATAATTTTGAAATTGTGATTTGAATCATTTCAGATTTTTGTAGTTTTGTATCTCCAGATGAAGGTGAGTGTGTACATAATGAATGCTCTATTTAGAATAAATTATGAAAAAAATTGAGACACCAAGTTTCAATTGTGCGATATGAAGTTAGTTTTTACATATGTAGTCTAGTCATAATTGAGAGGATAATTTTGAAATTGTGATTTGAATCATTTCAGATTTTTGTATAATATGTTAAGAAATGTAATTCATGAAAAACCTCTTTACAGTTGCACAATTTTTTTTGTTTATAAATTTATGCAACTTGATTTTTTTTCTCCCTTTTTTTGTCTTTGTGTAGGACTGAAAACCAGTCTGTATCAATTTACTTCACAAGCTCTGGTTGAACAAACCCAGTGCTCTTACCCTGTAAAACTGACTGTACACTGAGAGTGATTTGTTTTGAACTGACTTGCTAAACAGAGCTAATCCACCATGGCATGTGAACAAGACTACTACACTATCATGTATGGGCTGCAAGAGCTTGATTTTGAAGGGAAAGCAGTGCCCAGTGATCTTGTACTAATAGGTGAACATGCCTTTCCACTTGCCATGAATCCAAGAGGTCAGGTGCTGATGGCTGCATCTCATTACGGTCAGGGACGTGTGGTGGTGTTGGGACATGAGCAATACCTAACACACTTCCCTAGCCTGATAGAGAATGCCCTTATGTGGCTCATGCCATGTACCGGTGATGCTGGCATTGTAGGGATTCAGAAGAGTTTAGGTTCAGTAGCTGAAAACTTGAAATACTGCCCTATCAAGACAGAGCTAGGAGACTTTCGGAATGGATTAGCTATATATATCACAGATGCTTGCAGTGTTGAGAACTGTGCAAAGGATCTGATAGCTTTCATCAAAGCTGGGGGTGGCTTGATCATTGCTGGCCAGGCCTGGAGTTGGGCTGCTGCGCACCCGCAAGAAAACACTATAAGGAACTTCCCAGGAAACAAAGTGTGCAGTGTTGCAGGAATTTACTTCTCGGAACACCAAGGAGAAGTTGGCATCTTTCCTGTTCCAAGAAACATCCCTTCTAGTTGGCTTGCTGTATCGTAAGTTCAGCAGACATTCTTACTTTTTTTACCCGTTCTGTAAGAAAACAAACATTTCATCAGCTGTTTTCAATTGTTCCTTTTCAGTATAGGCAAAGACTTTAAAGATGACCTACAGTTCCTTCTAGAAGGTGTGTCTGAGTTTGATGTCCAAGGTGGGGCTATAGCATCTGAGTTGATGGTGCACGGACCATTAGCATTTCCTATTGCAGTCACTCCAGCTGGAAAAGCATTCATTGCTGGTGCCTATTATGGACAAGGTCGCGTAATCCTGGTATCACATGAAGGCTTCATGGGACGGGAATCTCTGTCCACTTTCCTGATCAACGCTATCAAGTGGCTTGACGAGGGTCGCAAGGGTGTTATTGGGATTCTACCCAACCTAAAGGCAGCCCACACAGTACTGAGCAAATCTGGTTTAGATTGCCAGTTGACTGGTTTTAAAGAAGATCTAAGCGTCTATGTTTGCACTTCATACAGTGATGCCCAATGTGCAGAGATCCAAGAATTTGTTGCTGAAGGCGGTGGTCTTATGATTGGGGGTCATGCCTGGTATTGGGCCCAGACCCACTGCGGCAGCAATGTGATGACTGATTATCCAGGAAATCACATTCTTAATAAGATGGGATTGTGTCTCTTGGGCAGCACCTTGGGCGGAGGGTTATACAAAGCCCCAGAAATTGAGCATAGTTGTAAAGAGGGGTACCACTTTCGTAGCATGCTGCATCGGTTTGCTGAACATGTAAGCCTTGGGCAAGAACTGACTAATCAAGAACAGAGCTGCTTGAAACAGCTGGGCAACGACTGTGCCAGTTACCTTCGCATGCGATCTCATGACAGTGCTGCCTATACTTCAATGGTAGGTCTTCTTAGTGACATAGTGAAGGAGGTAGGTGTTCCACAAGTGTGTAGTAACTGCCCTGTTCAAAGTGCCAAAGACTACCTGATGCTCCATGTTGGGTCTGAGGTATACAAGGTGTCACCCGATCCTGATGCCCTTCTTCCATACATCATTAAGGACAGACCTAACTTGCCAACTGTGTCTAATGCAAGAGTTCGGATCACTGCCAGCACTGGAGGTACGAAAGTTTTCCCACTAAATATTATTCCTTGTTTAAGTTTCAAAATACTTGAACACTATAAAATAAGAATGTAATTACTTGTTTCAGCTTGTGAAGAATGGATAAGCACAGGGTTATATCTTTCTCCTGGTATGAAGACGTACATAGCAGTACCTCCAGAGATCGTTGGGAAAAACTGGCAGGTGATGAATCAAGTCTACACATGTATCCAATCAAGGAATAGTTGCTGCATATAGTATACTTGTCATGATAGATGCAATTGTATTGCTCATAGGCTTCGAGAGCATGTTATTAACATGAGGAGATAACACTTTATGCAGGTGCAGCTTGGTTGCCAAACAGATAATATTGGTGGAGCAAATGCTCTGAAACGTGCTCCAGTGGTCCATGAGCGATTCCCTTTGGGCACAGAGATGGTCCAAGTCTGCAATCTATGGGGAGGGCTCATCTATCTAATAGCACCTCCTCAAAGCAAAGTAGATGGGGTGGAAATTGTCGTGCAGGTCTCAGTACAGGCTCCATACTTCAAGTCTGGTAAGAATTTTGAATTAGCATCACCGTGAGGTTTCTATTCAGAACATTTAACATTGTTTGGGAAAATTTTTCAACACAAACTTGTTTCCTCCCTTAGGAGAGACCAGTGTTACTGACTGGGTGGACAGGATCCGTCAGGCACCCGCCCCCTGGGCGGAGCTTGAGTTTGAGAACATCATCATGACATTAGAATCAGAATATATAAGGAATCTGGACCACCCTGATGAGGTGGCTAAACTTTGGGACACCATAATGAGAAGCATAGCTGACCTGGCAGCAAGGCCTGCCAAGTTCCCCCGCAAGGAGCGGTTTGTTGCAGATGTTCAGATCTCTCATGGTTGGTGGTACTATTAAATACTCTCAGTATCTTTGTTAGAATAAAGAAGCATCACTATTACAACAGAATCATGCTATTAATATTAATTACACTCGCACTGTCCTGGTGATAACACTGTTCCCCCTTTTCCCCTTGCAGGTTTCATGCATGCTGGATACCCTATCATGATGCACTCCACCTCTGCCCCAGCTCTAGTAAATGTACAGGGAGCCTATAAAAGTGGCATGTGGGGATCCATTCACGAGCTGGGTCATAACCAACAGCGTGGAGTTTGGGAGTTCCCTCCACACACCACTGAGTGCACTTGCAACCTGTGGTCAGTGTACATACATGAGGAAGTGCTGGGTTTAAATAGGTCAAATGCTCATCCAGCCATGACTCTAGAAAACCGTCAGGCTCGTACCAAGATGTATTGCAGTGGCGGTAAGGATTTAAAAAGCTGGAGTATGTGGACAGCACTCGAGACATACATGCAGGTGCGAACAGACTGCATAAAATGTTATATTTGTTTATATAATTATTATGAAAGATATAATTATGTAAATATAAAATATATTTATACCTATTTTTTCTCATCTTCTATCATCACATCACATTTTTTTCCAGCTTCAGGAAAAATTTGGCTGGGATGCTTTCAAGAAAGTTTTTACTGCCTACCATGATATGAATGGAGTGCCAAATTGCAATGCAGGCAAGATGAATCTATATGCTGAGACCTTCTCCAAGGTGGTCAACATGAATCTTTGCCCTTTCTTCAAAGCGTGGGGTTGGCCCATCCAGCCCAGCACACAAGAGAAGATCTCTCATCTCCCTGAATGGAATGACCATCCTATGGTCCAGTATGCATAGGAACATCTCAGATAGCTTTTAAAATGTACAGTGCAAGTTTAAATGTAGCTAATGGGTAATATTAAGTATACAAATTATATATGCTTACCTGGAATGTCATGGAAATGAACATTTCTTATAAGTACATAGATGTGCAATTGATTCATGTCAGTGTAAAGTTATAAAATGTTCAGAGCACTTGATATTAACTAAAGGTGGCTATAGGCTAGTGGGCTAAGGTTAAACAGAATCAGAACATGCGTGTAAAAAGCATGCATTTTACATGCACGACATATAGTATACTTTTCATAAATGCTAAAAACTGTGTGCACTGCAATTAACGGTATGGCATGGTATTTTGTATTGGTGTATTTGCCTTTTTTATCCAAGAGAATAAACCATATATAGTACTTTAAAAGACTCTGAATGGTGCATAATGTTGATGTGATTTGAAAATACAGAATTAAGCCCTCTTTCTAATACTCAAGAGATTTAATAAATTCATGTGAATGTGTTAGCCTAAGATTTGCATTGGCCGCTGAACAGCTCATTCACCGGTGCATCAGAAAATTGCTGAAGGAAGTCGACCATCTCATCTAAGGTGCGTTCTACAACAACATTCAGCTCCGTGTTTAGGGCAGTTGCAGCACCACTTGGGATGGGGCGGCCATTTTGATTGACGCAGCAGTAAGCGTTGTACTCTGGGATGTTCACTCTTGGCACTGTTCTTGATGATCCAGTTGTTAGAGGAAGGAATTGCACCAACCAGTACATAAGCCTGATGACAGTTTGCATTGATCAAGCTGGCCAGTTTAGACTCATGTTCGTTCAGAGCGTTCTGATTCAGTGTTGGGTTTTGAGGCACCACATTGGTCAGGGTAAAGGTGGCATTATGACTTGGAACTAAAAGAGAGTGAAAAGGGGGAAAAACCATTTGAAAAAAATTAATTCACTTCTGAGGTGATTTAAGAATATTTTTACTTCAGGAAACCTCATTTTAAATCTATATTATCCCTAAGTGGCCACAGTACTAGCTTCTCACTTTGGCGATAAACGTAATAATGCTGAATGTCATCTGATCTATCTGAAACTATGACCTCAATCCCTAAAAATGTTAGCAGGAGTGAAGGCATAATGAAATACTTCATTAGCTGTTTACCTGCATGATGTCCATTGGGGTTCAAATGTCCACGGTCAAATCCTGAGTTTGTGTAGTCTTCATTCAGAGCCTGTTTTCCTCCCAAATCGATGTCTGGGTTCTGCTGCGACAGCTTATACCCATCTTCCATTTCACTGGACCATGAAGGATTCACCAACTAGCAAAACATCATAGTCAGCAAAACAACAACATACAAATCTAAAAGTTAGCTCTTTATTTCTACAATATTGGAACTAGAATTTTGTTGTTGATGTTTTTAAACTCCAGTGAATATCTCTCTGGGTAATTTTTTCGTTGTATTATTATAATTTTATTCTACTATTTTATTATATTTGAAAATCAGTCTATGTGTATCGTTTTGCCTAAAAATGCAATTTTCACAGTTATTGCAAAGCATAGTTCACTGAACAACTTTTGTGACAAACTGAAATCTGGAATTAAACACCCTTTTATCAGTTTTCAGCCAAATTTAAAGAGTAAAACGGAATTAAAACTATCACTAAAAAGACATTGTATATATATATATATATATATAATTTAGTTTTTTATTATATTTTATTGTTGTTGTTGTTTTTATTTATATTTACCTTAATTTTTACATATATAGAGAGAGAGAGATAGACAGATAGATAGATAGATAGTATAAAGACACAACCTGAATATACTGCATACTGCAATTAAGTGACAAATAAATAAATATATAAACCCTTGAGCTAAATCCAGCATTAATTTCAGGTTTATGCTACATGGTGCATGTCAAAATAGTGATTTTCTTTGGCTTTTTGTTCAGTAAAGCGGCAGGTTTTTGTTGGTTTTTTAAGAAGTCTGTTAAGATCAGCTGCCATACTCTCATACTATTGTCCAAAACATATTTGCAAATTGTCGATATACAGGTTGTGTCTGAGTCAGCTTTACAGAGTTAACTAACACTAGATGGCAGAATAGTGACAGAATTCATGTGCCATCAGAACTCAGCAGGTCTCTGGGCCTCAGATTCTTACAGAATATATAAAAAGCTAGAAAAATAAGAACAGCTCTAGAATTGTATATTTTGTATTAAGATTTGTATCCATATTTTCCTCATCCTATATATATTTGTACTTAAATTATCTTAACCTATTGATTTTATGATATAACGCTACTAAAGTAAATCTAAAAATAATTAGGCTACGATGAAAGAAAATAACATTGATCATACATCTGACAGTCATGCTGAAACATTAACAGTTCATCATTCAGTAAAGCCATCTGAAGAAATGTGTGAGTTTCATATAAAGTATATTATTACATGTTATTTAAATAGATGTTTTTAACAGTTAAATCTTACATATTACCATCACACAAGTTGGCTTAAGTCCAGTATCACATACCTTTATGAAATGGTTTCAAAAGAAACTCTTTGAGATAATGTACCTTTAAAAAGCTACATATCTGTGATTTTCAGACCCGTGGCAGTCTCAAACATCTTCCATCCACTCTCCTCCTCTGTGTCCTTTAAGTCTATGCATTTCAGATGTATTCATACATTTCCAATATATTTATGCATGAGTTCTCTCCACTCACCCCTCCCTCCCTGCACACCCCATCCCATTACTGTAATCCATCACCCCAGCATCATCCGCCATGCAAGCAGCCCCTGAGTTGCCATGGCAACCACCTCAGGCCCCAGCTCTTTGCAACCGTGCTCTTATTGGAAGGAAAGCAGGCAGTCTGAGGCTGTCTGGTGGATGTGGTAATTGGCTTGGAGTCTCCCCCACACACACACACACACATGCACACACAAACTCAAACAAATATGCACAAATAATTACACAAGACAAAAAAACAAATAAACACAAGACATTTTTGATTTAGAACTGAATGCTCTGGACCAAATTCAGATTTTAGTGTAAACGGCTTTAAATTTTGGGGTTTGGTAAAAGTCAAGTTAGCATGGAAAGGATAGGCATATTGGAATTGTGTTTGGAAAAGGAAAGTGTACTTTACTTATTTTTTTCCTTTTTTTAACTCTGGATTTAGACTAAATCATTAAAACAAAATGTAAAAAGTGTGGCACAAATAGACCGATTACTGGTTAGTTAACTGTGTTTCTCCACAACAGGCAGGCAGAAGGTGCAAATATCTGTTTTACAATTCACTCTTCCAATTAAAAGCACAGCTTTACAGTACAGCGTGTCTGCTAGATTGCATGTCATTTATCAAGATGTAATGTTCTAGCTGTAGGAGAGAGAGAAAGAGAGAAAAAGAGCCTCATTTTATCCCACAAACAGTTTTAAAATGGTTGCAGCCAGTCAGTTTTCTTGCACTAGCGGAGGAAGCATATGTTGACCAATTTGTTTGTAAGTATTAAAAGTGCTACACTTTTTCGACCTAAGGTCTGAAATTTAGTCAAGGCTATTTTGCACCAAGACATATGTTTCATTTTCACCGCTTTTATGTCCCTCTTAGAATTTAACAGGCCGTTTTTCACTGCTGTGCCTTTAAGACGTCTAGATGCACACTCTCTTCGCATGTGAAATGAGTAACAGCTCTTTTCTGCACTCTTTCAAGGGCTGTGGGGTTTCTGTTAGGCCTGAGACAAGTTTGCAGTAATAGTATCGTTGAAAATCCTCTGTCTATTGCTTTGTGAAATATTCATTAAATTGGGGCTGCAGCCAACGAGAATTTATATAATCGATTAATGTAATGTCAATTAATCTGATAAATCTAATAAATATTATTTAAAATAATAATCATTGCAATTTGATGGTTATGAAAACAAATAGTCAATGTATCTATGTATGCAAAAAAAAAAAAAAGTTGATTGCTTACCATTTAACCCTAAAAAGTGCAAAACCAGAAGGAGACATCAGAAATTAAATGATTGCTATTTTCCATCTTATTGGAACTCAAATAATACAATTTCATGATTTTTTTTCTTTCAAAACTTGACTCTTATATTTGAGCCATAGCCATATAAATAAATGTACATTTATAGCCATATGTCTAACCAAGTTATGTTCCAAATTTGAAGTTTATATCACAAAAATTGTGCTTCTTGTGAGATTTTATTTGGGCACTATACCAAAAATAAACACTAACTGTATTGATTTTTTGATGCAGTTTTCTGTCACAAATTAATCAATTTCTGTCACAATATTAATTCTATTACAAAACAGTCACCAAATATGGAACCTTGACTGTCAGACGTTTTCAACGATATGTGTTTTGTCAAGATCACAAAAAGGTTTGATTTTCTAAAACACAAGCCACAAAATCACAGTCTGTTTTTATATCTTGATTTTTACCCCTGCAAGGGCAACGTATCCCCTGAGATACAAACATTTAGAGACAGATTACAAAAAAATGTAAGCATTTAATTAACAAAATTTCAAAGTAAACCTAATAAGCTAATGCTGAACAATAGCTTAAAAAAGGTAATTCCCTTCCAACGTGTATAAATATGTGAACTAGATCAACTTTTTATCGCCGGCGCACTTCAATAATTCAAGTCATGTGAAGTTTAACCGAGATTCCTTGCTGGACGACAATCCTCTTTATAGAAAATGGAAATAACTGAGTGATTTTCTAACGTGCAGATGAGGATACAACAGTAAAGTGTAAGTTATGTGCTGAGAAAAACGTAGTAAACAGCAATATCTGTAAGCGCATATCAAGTATAAAGTATATCCTCATGTTTAGTTTCATGTACTTTTCCTTGAAGTTCTCTTTACTCATTTTACAGATACGTTTTTTTTTTTCATAGAAGCATTAATTAGTTCTATAAATGGGATGTATTTGTGCACAGACTCGATTAATCGATAATCACATTCGTTGTTAATTATTTTCATTATAAATTAATTGTGAAATAAAAAAAGAATCTACGCAATGTGCCTACAAGTTTTAATAGTACTTTTATATGTACGTTTAACGTATTAATATGTACATGTAGGCTAAAATAAAGGCCCAACATTTAGGAGTAAATAAGGTACAAATATATGCTTTTTAGCTTTTATCGCCCCAGTGACAGTAGCCTAAATTTTTCTGAGAGTGTAGGAGACTATAGTGCACTAATCATTTGACCTAATCATACTTTTATGAAACTTTTATGGTACATTTGTCCCTTTTGAAGATTGAAAGCTCCAGTTCCTATTCATTGTAAATGGATGAAAAATAGCAACCAGTGCATTCGTCAAAATTAGTGTTTTTCATTATTAGCTGAACTACTTTTGCAATTGTTCCAAAAGATCCAAATAAAATTTAATCTTTGATTTAAAGGTCCCTTAAGAATATATATTTGCGGTATAAGTACCAACAACCATCTCAATATATTTTTACAGCTCCTTCGATTTTGGTCGATACAGGTCGATTTTGGCCTGTCTAATTAATATTCATGAGCCTCTCTTCTGATTGGCCTGTTGTTTTCTGAGTGATGCACGGCCAGGCCAACCACAGGTAATAGGGTCAGCTCGTCTCTTTTGCAGTTGGTGCGTCATGTAATGATGTCACAGAGACTCCTCCCCCTGACCCGCCCCCCCCCCCCCCCCCCCCTCAAACTCGTGCAAAATGTCTCCTCAGTGACAAACCGTTTGGCACTACTTGTCTAACCACCATAAGATGGAGTCAAACAAGAAGAAGACCTCTCTGATCCATGAAGGAAAGAACTCTTTGGAGGGACTGTTGAGGAAAGGTCTGCTCGAGTCCCAACTGACATACAAAAATGTTAATCGCACCCTACGTTTTCCTTGCAGTCACCATGCAGGCAATGGGCAGATGAAACATGTTCTCTTCTGGTGGATGCTGGGGGAGTCTCTTTGGATCTGTGATGATGGGCTAGAGTAGGATGAGACTGCTAGGGTGAAGTAGGGACGGAGATTAGGTTAGTGTGATGTAGGCACCACACACACACAGCGCTCACAGATCTCAAGTGCCAGACTTGTGTGTGCTATATGTGAACAACTTGTTGCAATTGTCGCAGCAGGCAATGGAATTGTCGCATAAAAAAGAAAAACATTGAGAATATCCAAGCCTTCACCTGTAAATTGTTTATTTTTTGTTGTGCCTATTTCATAAAAACTAACAAAATTGATTAACTTGACATTTATATTTTACCCCACGAGTCATTTCTTTCTCCCGCTTTTCACGCACATACTGTATCTATGAAAGCTTATTTCTGTCACAAAATAAAAAATAAATGCAATTTTATTTAGCGTTTTGATTGCTACGAGCGGGTGTGGGCGGAACAATGTTTATATTTATAGAATCTTATTTCATCCATGGAATAAAAAAAAATTTAACATTAATTTCGAGTTTATATCTCACAATTCAGACTTTTTTGAGTCAGAATTGCGGGACTGATGTGCGTCAGAACTGTGAGATATAAACTCGAAATTCTGAGACTGGCGCAGACACAGATGGCAACTCCAGCTCCCTGCAAAGGAAGAGCCACAAATGTTGTATAATATTGAGGCGTGTACACTCTTAAAAATATGATTAGGCGATGCCATAGAAGAACCATTTTTGGTTCCACAAAGAACCATTCAGCCAAAGGTTCTTTAAAGAACCATCTCTTCCTTAGCTTTTTGTAATCTGAAGAACCTTCTTTCGCCACAAAGAATCTTTTGTGAAACAGAAAGGTTCTTCAGATGTTAAAGGTTCTTTATGGAACCATTTAGACAAAAAGGTTCTTCTATGGCATCGTGAAGCACCTTTATTTTTAAGAGTGTAATATTTGGCCAAATTTAGAAATAGCAGTTCTTGTACACTGCGAAATGTATTGTTTATCAGTATTTTCGTCTTTTTTCTTTTTGTTTTGAGAGAATATATCTTGAATTTAGTTTGTTTTTGTTTTTATCACATTAGCAAATACTGGTTTGTTGTTGGATGCACAAACCTCTATAAAATGGGCTAGATTTATGCAACATACATTATACATTATACATTATACACAAACATTATTATATTATATTATATATTTAGGCAAAAGTTAGATTTTTTATTATTGTTTATTAGTATTTTTGATAACAATTTATAATAAGGTCCCATTAGGTAATGCACTGACTAACATTAAGTATTAATGAACAATACATTTGTTACAGTATTTAAAAAAAATTATTTATTAATTGATGTTAATTAATAAAAAAAAAAACCACTAGATTAGCAAGATTTATGCTTAAAACAAACAAAAAAAACACACAAAATATTGTATAAATTGTATTTGTTAATGAAGTATTTATTAATTGATGTTAATTAATAAAAAAAAAAACCACTAGATTAGCAAGATTTATGCTTAAAACAAACAAAAAAAACACACAAAATATTGTATAAATTGTATTTGTTAATGAAGTATTTATTAATTGATGTTAATTATATGATATAAATATTGTATAAAAAATTATATATTCTACTCCAAGAATAATTTATTGGTAAATGTTGAAATTATCTATCTATCTATCTATCTATCTATCTATCTATCTATCTATCTATCTATCTATCTATCTATCTATCAATTTCTTAATATTATATATGTATACTTGTATATGTGTGTGTGCATATATATATATATATATATATATATATATATATATATATATATATATATATATATATATATACTTATTTGTATATTTATACAAATTTATATGAAAATAACTATATACTTGAACTATATATTTGAACATACATGAAAATAACTCCTAGGACTCTATATTATTTTATGCATTTTTACAAATACAAAAATAGTGATTAAGAATACGATTCTTTTTTTTATTTCATTTTTAAACACATCAATTTTAAACACATAGCACATACCCTCCGGAGGCTCCGACATAGGGGGGCTTAGACAATACATGTGATACCCTCTGTCACAATCATCACAGAATAAAAGCTGATCCTGTAAAAATAATGCAAGTTGATCCTTGTATGCACATGTCCCCAAACACCAGCGCTGGGGCCCTGGATTAAACAGTTCAGAAAACACAACAAAGAGTCCACTGGAAAAGTAAGTTGCTTCGTTCAGTTGACTTACATCGTTCTCTGATGTTCCGCACAGGCTGCAGGATTTGCACTCGATGCACTGCCAGCGGTAGGTCCTCACCGCCGCCGTCATGTTGACCGTGAACTGCAGGCACGACGGATGACCTGCAAGAGCCCGAGAAGAAGGTAATATGTTGAGAAAATTAATAAACCCCATTTTCGAGCGGAGCTTACATGGCTTTGGTCGCACCTGATCGGCCGCAGTCCGCACAGGAAATTAGATCTTCAGGACAGCCTGTTTTCTTAGAGCCTCCTAGACAGAAGTCACAGTAGCCGTTCGGGATGACAGAACCGTCGGCTGCTTTTTTGGCTGCAAAGTGAAGAGAAAAGCGCAAATTTAAATGAAAAGAAAGAAGTTAAAAATATGTTATTATTAAATGATATTAGTTATCATAGACTAACAATGAACATGTTTTACAGCATTATTATTCTAGGTGTATGGTAATTTACAAATATAATATTGTTCATCTGTAATTAATGATTGCGCAAACATTAACCTACAGTACCATTCACAAGTTTGGGGTCTGTAAGATTTTTTATTTAATTTAATTTAATTTAATACTTTTATTCAGCAAGAATGCATTAAAATGATCAAAAGTCATAGTAAATACATTAATTATGTTGCAAAAATGTTATGTCAAATAAATGCTGTTCTTTTAAAATTTCTATTTATCAAAAAATGCAACACTGACAACCAACCAATCAATCAATCAACAAATAAATATACAGCAGCAAATCAGCATTTTAGAATGATTTCTGCTGCTGAAAATTCAGCTTTGCCATCACAGAAAAAATTTAAAATATATTTAAACATAAAATAATATTTACTGTATATATAATAATATTTCACAATATTACTGTTTTATTGTAGTTTTGATCAAATAAATGCAGCCTTGGTAAGCATAAGAGTTTTATTTTTTTTAAATACTGACTGCAAACTTTTAAACAGTAGTGTAGAATAATTCAAATTTTGTTCATTGTTAGTTAATTCATTAGTGATTCATTAATTCATTCATTAATCATGTGAACCTTATTGTCAAGTGTTACAAGAAAGAAAGAAATAATGACATAATGAATATAATGATTTTTTTAAAAAAAAAATTTTGAAGAAGATTATGTTAAATGTAAGAAGTTGAGATGTTGGGGATAGTTGCTATGCAGTCGCAAGGTTTTCTGTGTAATTTTTAGTGCATTGTTGTTACGTCTCTATATTATTCTGGTATCTAAACATGACTTCAGTCCCTCATGCAATGTCCATCTTTGGGATATATATATATATATATATATATATACTTTTTGCCCATTTTATTATTCACCAGAAGAAAATCACATGTCTGATAACTCAACAAATAAATATCATTCATGTAGCACAAACATTGTAATACTGAGAGCTTTCTTCATATCCCACTCCTAAATATGAGAAATAGTGCGAGCAGCATTAACTAGAGCTGCTCATATGAAGCCCGCCGGATTGTGTAGTGTTTCTGTCCATATGTTTCCTATCACAGTGGTATATGGGCCTGCTGAAGCCTGCAGTCGGAGCGGAGGGAGGGGGACAGGCTCTCCACTGGGAGAACTGGAGGTCTGCTAAATATTGTCACAGGAAGAGAGGAAACTGCTGTGGAGACAAACAAATACACAGCAGGAGACTGGTGTATATAATTAACAAGGAAGACAAGGACAGCTCTGTGTGCAGCGCTCAGATCGCCTTGAATTCATGGCTGAACGGGTCTGGCTTTCAGCCGGTTGAATTTAATGCAACAGTGCGACTGGTTTTGCTTGCATATATATATAGCAGAAATAAGCATATGTGGCAGTGTAAAACACACACACACACACACACAGTGATCATGAGCGGGTGATTTGGAGAGCTCTGGCCCTCTCCAGCGAGGTCATTAATCCACTCCATCCTCTAGAGATCCTATCAGTGGGGGAGGGAGCATGTGTGTGTGTTAGAGAGATAGAGAGAACGGGGGAATCTGTGCTGTTTTCTTTCCTAATCTCTAGAGAGAAGAGAGAGAAAGGACCAGGATAAGATAAGAGACAGAGGAAGCATTAAAAAATCCAGTGCAGATGAAAAAGTGTTCGCCGTCCAAACCTCTGTGTGAAATCATACGCAAATAACTCCACAAATTACACATGCAAAACTGAGTGGGGCAAGAACTGGACCGAAGCGGTTTGTAAATCAAGATGGCATTAGGATGTACTGTAGAGCTTGTGGTGTGTGAGAGGCTGCATTGTGTTGTGTGGATATCAGCAGCAGCATTAGAGATGAGCACACTGTGTGCTCGGGAGCTGTCCAGGGTGCTTAAAGTCAAACGCTACACTTTTCAGCACAGGTCAGGTCTCTGCACAGTTTGAATAGTGGGGAAAAGAAAGTCCTGACTGTCTGCAGTCCACTTTTTCACTGTTATGTAGTTAAAAACCGTATGAGAAATTCTCACTAATGCATGAGACAATTCAAAATTGCGCAAACAAATATATACAATCCAAAAATACATCAATTGTATCTGTTGTTTCTAATTTTACAAATAAGTCTTTGTATTGCACTCAGCTTTGCACAATTCATGTTAATGCATTTGTGGGGGGAATCAAATAAACACCTAAAAAACTGGCAAAATCTTGTTTCAGTTTTACATTTGGAAATGTTTCACGAATTTAAAACTTAATTAATTTGTCAAACTATTATTATTATTATTATTATTATGTAAACAATTCAAATTATCTGTGTCACAAACAAGCCCTGTCTTCCTCACTTGTCTTTATGTTTTATGATGATAATAATATGTTTATATATGGTCTGTATAATAATAATAATAATAATGCAATTTTTATTATTATTATTAAATATTGCTGTTGTTTTTAAAACATATGGACAAGGCAACAAGTGCTTTTTTGTGGCACATTTTTAAAACGGTTTATATATGACCTGTATAATAATAATATTTTTTATTTTTTTTAACATATACTAATAGTAATAATAATAATAATTCATATTATTATTATTATTGTTGTTGTTGTTTTTTAAAACATATACTACTACTACTAATAATAATAATAATATAGCAATAAAAAGTAAACAAAATCAATAAGAATAGTTATCATCATCATCATCATCATCATCCTCTTGGTCTTAAATAAACAATTAAAATAAACAGTGTCACAAACAAATTTCTTCCATGAAAACAAATCAGAGGTGTTGGTCTTTAAAGAAGGGCTGTCAGTCTCTCTGCATCTTGGGAACACATTAAAATCCCTTGGACTTTTGGATCATGCAAATTTGTATTTGTAGCCAGTTCTTGGCTGAAAAAGCATCTGTCTCATGAATAATACTGAGAGGTGCTGCTAATATGCATGTGTTCAAATCTACTATAAATCGAACACATCTATGACACATGAGCACAGTGCTTCAAAAGCCTTTAAGGAAAATCTCTTTCTACAGTTGCTATTTCCCTGTGAGCTGATCTGAAATGAAGACAGCCAATCAGACTGGAGCTTGCCGTTTTTGTGTGTAACCAGATGGCCAGTCGATGGTTCATTGGCTTGAAGCTGAGACTAGCATACAGCGAGCAACCAGTTCACACTTGCCATGTCACTCACTTTAATAATCAGTGGGTAAAAATAGTAAAAGCTAGTTTAAATAGAGAACAAGAGGTTGGAATGCAAATTATAAGGATAATTACTGAAAGCTGGGCAGTTCACCGAAAATAAGGAACCAAAGACTCAAAGGTTAGCTTCACATTCACACTGCATAATTAGACCATAAAATCTGGTGAAGGAGTGAACTGCACTCCAGAAAGCAGCACTACAATCTGTCCTACACAAATATTGGCTGCAGAATATGACATGAGGGTGAATAAATAATGACTGAATTTTCAATTTTCAAGAATGCTGAAGAGTTAATTTGATAGAAGATTACAAAAGGAGGTACTTGACAGCAGTGTTTAGTATTGCTAAGATACTGTTATAGTTTTTCCTAATATTTTATTGTTATATTTTCATTTTAATTGTAGTTAAAGTTGTAGTAATTCTATTATAATATAATATAATATAATTCACTGCAATTTAACAATATAAATACAAATTAAAACTATAAATCTCTACATTTAGTGATGTTGTCATGTCTACAATAAAAATATTTGGATTTATATTATTTCAAATCTCATGTAGAGACAATTGATTAAAATTTATAAGTTTTAATGAAATTTATATTCATTTATATTTCATTTTTATATTTCATTTAATAATAACGACAACAACAACTATTATTCCAGTTAATGTTACATTTAATTTGAAGCAACGCATTTTTATATGTTTTTAGTTTTAATTTTAGTTTTAGTTAACTATAATGTCCCTGCTTGACCATACTGTGGCAAAGATTGTTCAGTGAAAAGTTATGAAAAACATGCAAGCATTGACTAATATATACTGTAAAATGTAGTAACCTGCGAATATTACCTTAAAAACTATTTTTAAATTAGTTTTCAGTTAGGTTTTAGTTAGTTGAGTGACGTTAAATAATATTTGTGGCTTGAATAAAACCATTTTTTTGATTTCTTACAGTTTTGAAAATTCTTACAGAATTAAAAAGTTGTAAGAAGAGATCTGTTCTTTTGTCCCTCTGTCTTTTATGCCTGTCTCAAAGGCGGCTGTGCTCACAAGTCCCTGAGGAGCGCACGCATACACAAACATACATCTCAATCTGAACACACTCTCCTGCTGTCGCACATGTACTAAACACAAACAACATATATGTATAAAATAAAGGCTTGAATAAAAGATCTGAAAGAGCATAGAGTGAATCAGCCATTTCTGGCATGAGCGCAGGGCTGCCCCGTAGCCTGCCTGACTCCAGCAAAAGCCTATCAATGATTAAAAGCCTGCAGTCGTGTTTAAGGTGTAGTGTTCGGATGTCAGCCACAGGCAATCAATCCTGCTTTCTCGAACATGTGCGCATACACATACACACACACACACACACACACACACATATTCACACAAAAAAGAAAGATGGGAGGAGAGAAGGGGAGAAGCAGACAGATGCTCTGTTCCAAAATCTAGTGAGCTGCCTCCATAGGCGGCATGTTAAGGCATCATAAGGCATAATCCCCACCCAAAGCCTGTTCCAAAAGGTAGGAAGCTTAATTATGATGCCATAAGATACCTCATACCTCATTTCAGCCACATGTTTTCTTTGTGGAAAAGGAAATCCCAGAATGAGAGTTCACTTCACTTAGACAAAATTCACTCATTTAGAATGTCAAAAAAACCTTGTGTAATTAAATCATTATGCAGTGTAATATCAATATACAATTAACTACATTTTATCAAAATAATCTACCATATGTACTACCACTAAAGTTACTGATGTCTGTTGTGATATCTACAATAGAAAATATTGTTTTTGATCTCAAGAGACGATTGATTGGTCTAAAATAAATTTAATTCCATATAAAAAAAATTATATAAAATATTTAATTCAATAATAATAATAATTTATTTTGTATTTAAATATACTTAGAATTATCATTATTATTGTTATTAGTATAATAGTTATACATTGTATTTAAATAGTAATAATGCAATATGAAAAAAATAGTAATAATGCAATATGTGTTATATATTGTTAATGTGATATGATATAATATTATACCATATGTCATATGATATTAATTATTAAACAGTGAATTTATATGTGTTTATTTATTTAGTTAATTATTCATTCATTCGTTTGTTCGTTCATTCATTTAGGTGATACAATTAAATTCTAAATAAAAGATGATAAATTCCATTCTATATGAAACTTATATTTTAAATTCAATAATAATAATAAGTGTAATACTTTGTACTTGTTATTATGCTTTTATTACTATTATTGCTATTATTATTATATTGTTAATATAATAATTATATTATATTAATGATTGTATTAATACACAGAAATTTTAATTTCTTTCTATATAAAAGTTGTTTCATTAAAAAACAATAGCACCTTATTATTTACATATACTTTATAATATGATTTATAATAATAATAATAATAATAATTGTATTAATAGTTTATTAAATAACTTGTTTAATTAAGGCATTATAAGATGCCTATATAAAGTCTTGTTTCATTAGCTTAGTATCATGCTAACGCTAAACTCTATTGAAGTTGAGTCGAGTCTCCCATGCAGAGTTGCTGCCTATGAAGAGTTTTCCAAATCGGTCACTTTTGAGTTTCCATGACAGTTAGGAGGCAGCTTTTCTAGAAGACATCTGTCTATGCAGACAGCAGACAGCCAGGCAGCACACTAGGTATTGGACCAAAGCCCTATATTAACACAAAAAAGAAGATGTGAAGAACAGAGAGATGAGTCAAGCCAAAAGAAAAACATCGATAGATAGTTTTAGAGACAGACGCAGGAGTTTCTTTGCCATGGCTTCCTACCTCCCAAAATCTTTCCCAATGCAGCATTTGGCCAATTACGAGGAGAATGCAGGGCAGAACAGCACACTTCACAGCTTTCAAGTGTGTCTGCAGCCCCATGGGAATCCAAAGACAGAGATAGGAAGAGGAATCCTCAAATACCTCCCTCCCTTATCATTTCTCGCTCTCTCCGCACCCCTCACTTCTCCAAATGATCCTATAGTGACACCATTCTATTTTAGCAAGATCACACATCTCTAATTAGGACACAATTGGCTGGGAGAGAAAGCAGCTCAAAGTAACAGCGCCACAGGAAGTTCTCGCAAGCACCTGTTGGCACAAACCGTTCCACGGTCACACATCCCAAAAAACTTGAGGCAATCGAACTAGAATCACGCAAAAGCATTTTAGCAGCATCTCTCACACTAATAAAGATGATTGCACATGCCTGATCTGACATGTACATCGCTATGACTGTAAAATAAGGGTTAGATTAAAGCTTAAGGAGAAAGACAGATGCACATTTAGGAAGTCAAGCAACGCATGAGTCACTGATGGAGTGCAATATCATTCTGCACCATTTTTGATTTGTCCTTCAGTTTCTAACAAAATTCATGTACATAAATACATAGATGTGTCAAAAGAACAGCATTTATTTTGAATTTCACATCTTTTGTCACATTATAAATGTGTTTACTGTTACTTTTGATTAGTTGAATGAGTCTTTGCAACTTTTGAATGGTATGTTCACAGTTTCCATAAAAATATTAAGCAGTATAAACTATTTTTAACATTGATAATTATAATAAATGTTTATTGAGCAAAAAAGCATCTTACAGTGATTTTTGAAGGATTCAGCTTGCACGGTAATAAATTACATTCTAAATTTTATTAAAATAGAAAACAGTTGTAATATTTTACAATAATACATCAGTTCTTTCTGGTTCTCAAATCTGATTGGCTGAGAGCCTTTTCCAGGTGTGCTATATTCTAGTGATAACAGAACCATTTGTATCACCCCACTTGCAGTATTTCGCACAGTGAGTGTCATGGCGGTTGCCCAAATCCACTATAATTTTATAAATAATACTGTTCCCTTTCAGTCGGTCACTCTCGATGTCACGTCGGATGACCAATGAATTGGGATCTCGCTTAGAGAGACCAATCCACTTCGAGTGTAAACTAAACGAGCCAATGCACATTGGCATGCGATTATTGCATCCAGCTGCTGCTGATCACAACGTGAGTATAAGTAGGCAGCTGGTGCAGCGCATATTCAGCTTTTTGCTTTGGAGCCGAGCGATCACATCGTTCTGCTCCTGACTACTCTACTGAGAGAAGACTGAACGTGTTCAGTGTGCTCTTTGAGAGCTCTTCGTGTTGGCGGTACGGCGCTTCAGCGGTGGTGGTTTCCCGTGTCGAGTGGGTTGCAAACATCAGGTTGCCCTACCCCTGTTTGTGTTGCAGGCGGCCATCTCCCCTGTGCGCTTCAGCACGCTAAAAGAGCTTTTTCCCTAAAAGAGCATTTACGGGTGCATCTTTTTAAAGACGACGTTGCGTGGCAAACTTGACATTACGTCTTTGTAAAGACGATGTGGGTTTTGCTATAGACAATGTATCACCCGGGCGTGGTCACGATCGCTGCCTCACGTGCCTGGGCATTTAGCACGCTGAGGTGTCATTTGTGGATGAGTGATGTTCTCATTGCGGGAAGATGATCATCTCGGAGTCGCGGGCCAAGCTCCGTTTCCTCAAAGGGGCGGAGCTCCGTTGCCTCTGCCTCGATCTAGTTCTCATCATGGCAGCAGTCAGGTGGGTGGCTACTTCAGGCAGTAGCATGGGTGGTCTGAGGGTAACAGTGATGGCAAACCCTCCAGGGAACCAACCCTCTGGGGACCATCACTCCTCTTGCACTCCGCAACCAGTTGAGCTGCCAATGGAATGTGCTGGGCCCTCTACAAGGTGCGTACCAGCAGTATCCTTTGGCGTTCCTCCCGACTACCGGATGTCGATCGCTGCATCGGAGGGTGAGCAGGAGCTTTCTGGAGAGGAAGATTCGGCTGCGCTGCTGTCCTCTGGGACTGTAGCAATGCCTGAATCGGATCTGGAAATAACGACTATGCTTTCCCGGACCGCCGTGAGGGTAGGTTGGACGATTGGTTCTTCGGGGTGATCCGCGCTGGTTCTCAGCTCCTCGCCTCAGTGCCATTCTTCCCGGAAGTGCATGAGGAGCTTACCAGGTTGTGGATGGCACCTTTTTCTGCCGGAAACCGACCTGCTAACTCCTCCTCCCTCACCACTCTCAACGGTGGTGCAGCTAGGGGGTATACGGGGGTCCCCCGGTGGAGCGGTCGGTTGTGATGCAGTTGTGTCCTAATGTCGCCTCCACCCGGCAGGGAGAACCGTGCCTCCCCTCCCGGGTCTGTAGGCACTCGTCTGGCCAGCGATGCATATACGGCCTGTGAAGAAGCTGTCTCCGCCTTACATGCTATGGCGTTACTGCAGGTTCTTCAGGCTAAAGCACTGAGGGACCTGCACGAGGGTGGTCACGATCCGGAAGTTCTTAAAAGAGCTCCGAACCGCAGCTGATCTTGCGCTCCGAGCGTGCGATGTCCACACTTGTGGTCCAGGAGTGTCACCTCTGGTTGTGTCTGGTCGACATGAGGGACGCCGACAAAGTTTGGTTCCTCAAGGTCCCTGTGTCCCAGCCGGTCTTTTCGGCGACACAGTCGAGAACTTGGCCCAGCAATTCTCGGCTGCACAGGAGCAGACTGACGCGGTCCAACCTTCTGCCCCAGCCGGCAGCTGCTTCCTCCACCCATCCGCCAGCCGCAGCGCCCCAGCCTGCTCGTCGCCGAGGGTGGCTTCCTGCATTCACCGCCACTCCCGTGCCGCATCCGCAGCAGCCTCAAGCAAGCAGCGCCGTGGAGCTGGGCATAGACAAGAAGAGCAAGAGGCCTCGGGACGGGTGGCCCAGAGAGAGAAGGATGCACCTCTCCCTTCCCTGGAGGAGGGCCGGGTGGAGAATCTGGTTTCCAAAAATCTCGACAGGAGAGCGGGTTTCTCTGTCTCTGGGTCCCAAGAGGGCATGGAGAATCGCATGGACAGACCAACACCGGACCACACTCATCCTCCTCTCTCGCCAGCAGGCAGCAGCGGGCGGTTCGAGAGCGTCGTCAAAGGCCCTACTCACGCACCCTCTGCCAAACCATGGAACCAGTTAAGCATTGCACTGCACACTCAGACTCCTCTCCGGGTCCCTGTGTTCCACCTCGCTGCCCCACCGCGGGTACGTCGGTGGTCCTGCTGGTTCAGCTTGTGTGGTGTCTGGGTACCTGGCTACCCATACTGTCTCGTTGGTTCCTGCAGACCATCAGACTCGGCTATGCAATTCAGGTCGCCCGGCACCCCCCAAGTTCAGCGGCATCTGCTTCACATCAGTGAGGGCGGCTGATGCTCCTGTCTTGCATTCGGAGATCGCAGTCCTACTGCCGAAAGATGCGATAGAGCCGGTCCCTCCAGTCGATATGGAGATGGGGTTTTACAGGCCCTACTTCGTTGTACCCAAGAAAGGCGGTGGGTTTCGACCGATCTTGGACCTGCGTGTCTTGAACCGGGCCCTTCGCCGATTACCGTTCAAGATGTTGTCGCAGGAACGCATCTTCGGGTGCATCCGTCCCTGAGATTGGTTTGCAGTGATTGACCTGAAGGACGCGTACTTTCATGTGTCGATCCTTCCAAACCACAGACCATTGCTGAGGTTCGCGTTTGAAGGATGAGCATATCAGTACGAGGTCCTGCCCTCCGGGCTGTCCCTGTCGCCCTGTGTCTTCATGTAAGTTGAGGAGGCAGCCCTTGTTCCCTTGAGAGAACAGGGCGTTCACATTTTCAACTACCTCGACGACTGGCTCGTACTAGCTCAGGATCAGTTGTGTGCACACAGGGTCTTGGTGCTTTCGCATCTCAGCCGGTTGGGCCTTCGGGTCAGCTGGAAAAACAGCAAACTCTCCTTGGAGAGGATCTCTTTTCTCAGTATGGAGATGGATTCAGTCAAGCCAACAGCAAGGATGTGCTCAGTCGGTGTTGAACTGCCTGAATATGTTCAAGGGCAGGACGGCTGTCCTACTGAAACACTTTCAGAGGCTCCTGGGGCATATGGCGGCAGCAGCGGCAGTCATGCCGCTGGGGCTGCTTCATACGAGACCGCTTTAACACTGGCTCTATGGCCGAGTCCTGAGGTGGGCGTGGCTAGGCGGCACTCACCGGCCCCGAGTCACACCGGCCTGCCGCCAAACCTTCACCCCGTGGTCCGACCTTTCGATGGGCTTGACGTGTCGGGGGTTTGGACGGGCCCCCAACTGCACTGGCACATCAATTGCCTCGAGTTGCTGGCAGTGCGCCTTGCCTTGATCCATCTCAAAGGGCGCTTACGAGGCAAGCATGTACTAGTCCACACGGACACCACTGCGACCGTTGTGTACAATAACCGACAAGGTGGTCTACGCTCCCGTCGCATGTCGCAACTCGCCGGCCACCTCCTCCTCTGGAGTCAGAAGCATCTGAGGTTGCTTCGTGCCATTCACATTCCTGGTCTACACAACCGGGCAGCCGGCGAGCTGTCATGAGCTGTGCTCCCGGGAGAATGGAGACTCCATCCCCAGATTGTCCAGCTGATTTGGAGTCGTTTCGGAGCCGCTCCGGTAGACCTGTTTGCCTCTCCAGAAACCTCTCACTGCCAGTTGTTCTACTCCCTGACCAAGGGAACACTCGGCACGGACGCACTGGCACACAGCTGGCCGCGGGGCCTGCGCAAGTACGCGTTTCCCCCAGTGAGCCTTCTCGCACAGACACTATGCAAGATCAGGGAGGACGAGAAGCAGGTCCTGCTCGTGGCGCCTTACTGGCCCACTCGGACTTGGTTCCTGGAACTGGTGCTCCTCGTGACAGCCCCTCCTTGGCAGATTCTTCTGAGGAAGGATCTACTGACTCAGAGACGGGGCACCTTGTGGCACCTGCGTCTAGACCTCTGGAAACTTCACGTCTGGTCCCTGGACGGGGCGCGGCGGGTCTAGGCGACCTACCCCAAGAGGTAGTTGACACCATCACTTCGGCGAGAGCACCGTCTACGAGACACGCTTACGCCTTGAAGTGGAACCTGTTCGTCGAGTGGTGTTCTTCTCACCGAGAAGACCCCCGGAAATGTCCGATCAGAGTCATGCTGTCCTTTCTGCAGCAGGGGTTGGAGCGAAGGATGTCTCCCTCCACCCTTAAAGTCTATGTCGCTGCGATTGCTGCAAACCCCGACCCCGTAGAAGGGAAGTCACTAGGGAAGCATGACCTGATCATCAGTTTCCTTAGGGGGGTGAGAAGGCTAAATCCTCCACGGCCCCCCTCTATACCTTCTTGGGACCTGACTCTAGTGCTCAGAGCACTGCAAGTCTTGCTCCTGCTTGCATTGGCCTCCATCAAGAGGGTAGGGGACCTGCACGCTTTTTCGGTTGACGAATCGTGCCTAGAGTTTGGGCCGGCTGACTCCCAGGTAACCCTGAGGCCCCGGTCCAGCTATGTGCCCAAGGTTCCCACTACTCCCTTCAGGGATCAGGTGGTGAGCCTGGAAGCGCTGCCCCAGGAGGAGGAAGACCCAGCCCTAGCTTTGCTCTGTCTTGTCCGAGCATTAAGATGCTATGTAGACCGGACACAAAGCTTCAGGACCTCAGACCAGCTGTTTGTCTGTCATGGAGGTTGACAGAAGGGGAATGCCGTCATTAAGCAGAGGATGGCCCACTGGATTGTGGATGCCATCACCCTGGCTTCTCAGGCACAGTGTGTGCCCTGCCTGTTCAGGTTGAGGAGCTCACTCTACTAGGAGTGTTGCATCTTCCTGGGCGCTGACTCGTGGCGCCTCGCTGACAGATATTTGTAGAGCTGCGGCCTGGGCGACCCCTAACACGTTCGCTAGATTCTATAGCCTTCGTGTGGAGCCGGTATCCTCCTGTGTTCTCACCTCAAACGGGTAGAAGCACTGAGATGCCCCGGCTTCAGGTCGGCCTGCTAAAACTGCTCCAGAGAGTCCATATCGTAGACCCTGTCGAGCTCTTCCATCCCCTCGGCAGCCTGATGAGGCTGAGCGTCCGGAGCCAGGCCCTCACTCGATGAATCCGTGAGAACCGGTAGAGGGCTGGGTTCCATATGTAGAGACCTAAGTGGATTCCATATGTGTAAAGTCCACGGTATAGCCTCAGAGCCATGTTTCCCCAGCAGACTTCCTGCTATTGTCCAAGAGGGTTACGATCACCTCTAATCTTCCATATGCGCTTAAACCAGATGTCGAGAGTGACCGACTGAAAGGGAATGAGGGTTACCATACGTAAACAAGACAGGATTTTTGTGTCATGGAATGTACAAATGGAATGTCCTGTGGAAGCCTCCTGCGCCCCTACTTTTTGGCGCAGGCCAGGGCTTACCACAAGAAGACCAGCTACTGCTGCTATGGCACTACCCACTCAGTAAGACTGAGTAAGAGTTTTTAGGCAAGAATGTAGTTTTTTTGAAAATTTGCTTCAATGTTTTTGGAGATGTGAGCTCCAGAGCATCAGCGGACGTTCAGAGCAAACCCGTGGCGAGCGCCTCACCTTGGCCAGATCTTCTGGAATTTGCAGATGGCTCTGATGTCTCTATAGTGCTTAAGCATGAGATATAATTTGTTTTGGGTAAATCTAATGAGTAGTCATAGGTCTGATTAATCTATAATTTGTTCCAGAGTTATAATAGTATAATATAATATAATACAATATAATATAACATAATATAATATAACATAATATAATATAATATAATATAATATAATATAATATAATATAACATAACATAACATAATATAATATAATAGTCAAATAGTTTTGGCTGAGGGCAAAATCTCATCACATTATATTTTATATCACTTTAATGCTGTATATCAATTTTTATGATGGCCGTTGTTGTTTATTAAATATTATTAGTCAATAAATAATATTTGATATAAATAATAGTAGTATTTAATAATAGTATTTAGTATTGAGAAACTGTGAGTGAAGTTTGTGATGGTGATTTTAGTTACATTGTTCTGCCAATAGATGGCGACAAGAGACTGTTTTTATGAGTGAGTCAGCAGTAAATACTTTTTTTTATTGAAAGAGACTGAAAAGGTTATAAACAAGGAAGTTATTTTTATGTTTCAAGTTATTTTTACTTTTATAAACAAGGAAGTTATTTTTACTAAACAGCAGCTTGTAAGATGCAGCCAATAAATGCACTGAGCAGTGCTGTCATCTGAAGTCACCCTTGAAAGATAGTACGACAAAGATATTGCTTTCCTCAGCAGACATACAAACTAATGTTTTATTGTGAATATGAGATTGATCTGAAGAATGAATGCTGTATCAGATGCAGGAAATCACACTCGCTCAGTCAATACAATAAGCTTTTAATGAAGTAACTCAACGTTCCTTCGTTAGTTTTGACGTTTTATAATACATTTTTAACATTTAACATAAGTTTTGGCATTTTATAATTAGTAACGGAGGCTTGGGCTCAGCTGTTAAACTGGGATCTGAATCTGTGGTGGAAGGAAGTAGTTCTGAATAAAAAGAGGGTTTTTAAATACAGTACACTGTGATTAGCTACGGCCAAACCACAGCCATGCTGACATACAGCCATATCACACTGCTACTCGTGTGATACTGCTCATATATCATATGCTAAATTATTTTCTGTTGTAATGACAGTCATATTTACCCAAAATACTCCTTTATCATGTGCCTTATACTGCGGAAAACCTCACACAATAGCGTCTCCTGAACCAAACTAGCTTTAAAATAGGACATAAGAGGCACCTCATTAAGTTTTGCTGCAATGTGGATGGATTTTTACACAAACAAATGACACATTCCACATACAAACCCCCTCCTGAGCTTGGCTTTATTACTGCTACATCTTTGCCTAATCAGTTTTTGAGGTTGCTCGCATGCTGCACCCCACTTCTTGACCATGACAAATGGGGCGGACTTCTGCTTTTAATAACCCCCTTCATCATACTTCCACAGACACACACATATACACATCCATGTGTGCTTACACATAAACAAACAGCATTTGTATAATTGGATTAGGAATACAACTAGACAAGTACCAATCATAAACTCAATATATTGTCCAGGACAATTAATTTGTCGATATTTAGCCATTTTGAGATTATTACAATCAAATGACATAAAATGTGTTTTGTTGGTATAAATGAATGTATTCAGCCAAATATATTTGACTTTAGTAAAACCAGTTGTGCAAAATATTTTAGGGAATTGAAAATAATTATTAATATAATATAATATTATATCATAAATTATCATTTAAAATTAGTTTGATCAAAATATTGTGAAATATTATTGCAATTTAAAATAACAGTTTTCTCTCTGTATTTTAGCTCAAAATGTATATGTAAAAGGCATTTTAGTGTTGTATAGGTCTCAATTGTTTGTCCAGTCAGTGGCTGAGTTGCATAACAGACCTTAAACAGAATGACATTGTGAAAGGAAAGGAGGATCAGCTTTTGGTGCATAATAAAACCTGATCTATGGTTGCGGTGCAGTCAGTCTGATGTGCACACACACACACACACACACACACACACACAGACACACAATCCAATGCTGTGAGAACCATGGTGACACAGAGCTCTAGTATGGAGTATGGAACAGCAGAGTACAACTCTGTTTTTTGCACACAGAGTATCCTGCAGCCAAAAACATTGAATTAATGCCACAATCACACCATTCTTTGAATGTGTTCACAAAAGCAAAACTACTCTTCAGCACAAAAAGGAATAAAATAACACAATCACACACAAGCACCAGCATAACGAACCTTCACAACACAATCCTTCACACAAGACAACATTTGCAGAAATTTACTGTATATGCAAGCGGGAAAAACACACTCCAGTAAGACTTTTCCACTCTCCAACTTTCATAGAACAGATGGAAACTATAAACATTTGAAAATCAATATTTTCACTGCACAACCCTGGGATAGTGAATCCAGAACAACCTCCTGCAATATATATTATACTTATGATACTCCATGATACCTCTAATGCTGAATGATTTTTGTGCTCTCTGTCCTTATTATACATTTCCTTAGATATATGTATGTTTATAAATAATGCGAATGAGAGGTCAGGGGTGCAATAAGCTCTTTATAGGGAGCATATGCAGAATTTGACTCTGTGCCTCCCATCTGGTTAAACTGAGGATATTGCAGTGCCATAATAACAAATGTTATGTATATGCGCATGTCATTTGCAAGGTTAGGTCAGTTACTAGAAGTAAAAGCATGCATAAAATACAGTGCACAATACAAAATATCATATTTTTTATTATATTTAAAAAATAATAAAATAAAATAATAAACAATGAAGATAATAATACATGTGGTAATAATATTGTTTTAATAATATGAATAATAATATATATTTAGGAGAGCAAGTGAGATACCCTTATAAAATACTTACTGGTAATATATATATATATACTGTATATATTTACATTTACATTTAGTCATTTAGCAGCATTTTTGCTGTCTAGGCAGGCAGGTTTTGAGTACCAGCTACAGTTCTCATAAAGTGGCTCTCATTTTATCAAAATGTGAATTAACATGTCTCTTGGTTGTACTAGTCTGTCTGGTTTGGACTGGTGATTTTTCCTTTTATGGAATGTGTGCACCTAACACCTGAAGTCACATGTTCTATTTCTAATGACTGGGAATATATATATATATTTACATTTAGTCATTTAGCAGACGCTTTTATCCATATATATATATATATATATATATATATATATATATATTAACTGTTAAATAAAAAAATCATTAAAATTCATTAATTCATTAAAAGTAAAGTGATTAACTCGATAAAAGATTTTTTTTTTTTAGTTTCTGGTACTAAACTTTTTATCTGAGCATGTGAGAAAGAAAGTGAAGAAAAGAAAGAGCAAAGAAAATGAGAGAAAGGATGGCGTGGTGAGAGTCTAAATTATCCTAAGGAGGCAGTCTAGCCAAACAGCCCTCGGCCCTCTTCATAATACAGAATAGCAAATGAGGCAGAACACAGTATAACTCAACACTATTGTCTGCCCTCATATATATGCCAAATCATAAAGAGAATTCTGCAAGTCTCTCTCTTTCTCTTTCTTTCCATCTCTCTCTCTTACTCTCTGACTTAATGAACCTCCCCTCCCCTCCATCCTCAAACCTAGAGAAACTCCAAACTCCACTGCCTCTCTCTCTCTCTCTCTCTGCTCCCTACTCTCGATGTACATATAACAACCTATTCTTTATAGCGGGAGTCTGGCTGGCCAGTCTCCATGGCAACACCATCGCTAGGCAACGGCCACTGCTCTTCCTGCTTTGTTACGGAGCAGACAGGAGTGCAGCTGTGGCAGATACGGCCGAGGCCTAGCGGAGCGTGGAGTGCAGACAGGTAAACTCACACAGACAAGTATACTTTTGAGTCTAGTGTATAATTAGACTTTTCTTGAGTCATTTTTATGTAATGCATTACCGAAGTATTATTCATAATGTATCATAATGCACATAATAAAGCATTACAGGTTTTCACAAGCAACTATAAAGACATTTTTAATACATTATAATAGTTACCTGTTCTTATTTAAAGATTATAATGCAAAATGAAAACTCATTATGTTTTCATTCATTATGCTCTTCAATGCTTCAATGTACAAAATTGCCATTTTCTGAATGCATGCTCTTTGTTTTATTGTTAAAGATTTTATTGTGAAAGATTTTTGTCTTTATTCAATATGGACTAATGTTCTTCTTTCCTTTCTGCTGATGTTCCTTTATCTGTGGATTATTAGATAATGTTAACCAAAAGCCAAATAAATGTATGAAATTATAATGTATTATAACTGAGGGCATAATACTATATATATATACAGTATATATAATTATGTTTTACAATGTTGTATAATTATGTTTTACAATGATTTATTATGCATTAAAATATCTTTAGTATCTAAATATCTATATTTAAATACACACACACACACACACACACACACACACATACATACATACATATATATATATATATATATATATATATATATATATATATAAACAAATGGTAATATTAAAAAAGGAAACAATAACAAGAAACACAACAAAATGAATAAGAGTAAATATGAAAAATAATTAAAAAAAATAATATTAATGAAAGTAATAATAGTATTTATAAATAACAGTATAACCAATATATGAAAAATGTTTCCACTCACTCTTTACAGTCTCAACCTATGTATATAGACTTAATATAAAACACAAGTAAAAATACCCATTTGTTGTAATAAAGATAACATGATTTTAAAATGTGTTTCATTATCTAGTATTGTTTAAAGGCTCTTTGAGGCATAATGCTATTCATTATTGCTTTGTTTTAACCAGGATAGCATGATTTTTGCCATCCGTTTATTGCAATTGACTGTTGTGCTGCTGTTGATAAGTTCAGCCTCCTCTTGTTCCCAGGTGTGCTGATATGCCATTATTATTTGTGCTGTGATTCAGCCTCACAATCACGATTCCTCTCGTACAAACAGCATGAGGGAATTCATCTGAAGAAGGGAGTCATTCTGAGCTTTCAGAGCAGTTTGCTTACCAGCCATAATCACCGCAATTGTTCATAAAAAAGAGTATGTGATTACTCAGGTGCTTGTGTATTTGTTACATGTAAAGGAGAAAAATAAAAGCAGGGAGTGTGGAAGAGGCGGGGGGGAAAAAATGTAGGAATGAATGCAGAAAGCAAACAAACAGACAGAAAGACAGATCAAATCTGACCTTCAACGCAATGAAAATCATCAACCCCCCACCACCACACACAAAAAAAACCCTGCTACCATTCCAACTGTCCTCCTGCTGACCGCGTGTCTTCATAAACCTCTGAATCTATGTACACTCTAACTAGTTTATTTGTTCAGAACTCTGTTATTTTGTCTAATTTATTCATAAACATTTTCAACACATCAAAAATGATGTATTTTGTTTAATAATGGTGATGGAAATATCATTTTTAAACATTTCTTGAATAAAATGGCACAATCTTTTTGTCTCACAAAAGTAGCTAAAAATAAAACTGAAACTACTAAAAAAATGTTTTGTTAAAGAAAAAAAATAGATATTAGATATTATATATATTGATGAAACTTTAATATTAGATAAAGAGTGTTAAAATAGGCTATGAGTTTATGTAGAAGCACTAAAAATGGAAATGATTAAAAACGTCTCAGGTTATGAATGTAACCATGGTTCCCTGAGAAGGGAAGGAGACACTAGAGGTCGCTTTGGGGAACGCCTTCAGTGTGACCGGTGTCTGAAGCATATATCTAAACACGACAATAACATTGGCCGGCGACAGCCTGTGACATCATCACCCGGCGCGACCACAGTATAAAAGGGCGCCGGGAGAACACATCATCCGCTTCTTCGTCTGAAGCTTACATCTGAAGCATGGCATGGGAACTAGAGGACGCAGTGTCTCGTTCCCTTCTCAGGGAACCATGGTTACATACGTAAATTGAGACGTTCCCTTCTGAGGGAACTTCGAACTGCGTCCTCTAGAGGTCGCTTTGGGGAGTGGTATACCAAACGAGCACTAAGTACCAAACTCTACCATAGCCATGGGAGTTGCCCCAAGGACATCTTGACGGCTGTCAGTGACATTATCCCCTTCAGACAAGGGCCTGAGCTGCATACCCTAAAATAACTTACCTGTTAAGGGCTGGGCTAGGAAGCCCAAGCCTAGGGCAGAGCTCAAGGCTTGGAATCAGAAGAAAGAGATTCCTTTAAGGGGATACGGTCAGGTGTCTAAAAACCAAACCAGACCCTAGCCTGCTACCCAGGGGGGCTACCGTTGGTTCTGAATAATCCTGCTCAAAGAACTGACTCAACAGATCTTTGGTAGCAACACCCTGCTTAAAAATGTATCAACAGAGATACATAAGTTGAGTGGAGCCCAAGGCGAGTACCGGGGCCTAAACCAACTCAGAGAAAAGGAACGAGGCTGACAGCGCGTAACCCTTACCATACAGGATTTTAGAAAGTGCGCAGAATGCTTAGCGTGCACACTTACTACAATGTGGATTTTAGAAAGTGCAACAGGGTCCCAAAATATAGGCAACTGACCAAGGAGGTGACAGAGACGGGCCTAACACTCAGTTTGTTGCAAATGGGGTTTTTCGGAGTAGCGCTCTCAGTAGAGACCCGGGACCCGTGGGACCCAACGCAACAAGGTGCGGCCGGGGACAACTCTTGATGGGCGAGTGCGGGTGCGGGCGGGAAGAGACTCATGTGTGTGTGCGGGATGCGGGAGAATAAAATTATTCGAGGGACTCCCGCAAAATAGAATTTATCTAAACATAAAGTGTCTAAAACATATAAATTGTTATTTATCTGTTGCACAAAAGCAGTTTCTATTTATAACACGTGTTTAAAGGGTTGCGCAATGTAGCCAATCACAGACATAGCTGTTGATTTCTGGAAAGCAATGGCCAATCAGAGGTATCATCTAATAATCTAATTTTAACACACAAAGTGTAGACATTGTGAAAGATTCATTGTGCATACATTTATTGTGTTATAACAGAGCTTTATGAGATCGTGATTAACTGAGATGTCAGCTTTTAGTGATAATAAAGGAAGCGCTGCTCGCATTCTACCATGCCAAACCATGCATGCAGCAGCCCAAGCTTGCTTTTCTGTTAAAAATAACAGTGGTTTGTGAATGTTGATGCTTAGCCTAAATAACAAATATTTTATCGGGAGTGTTTATGCTGGGATGTTGTGGAGCTTAGGAGATGTTACAGAACCATTTTATGTAAATTTCTTCGATGTACTGAAAAAAATATAGATTACTTTTATGCAGGCTTTTGCGGGCGGGAGCGGAACAAAACATGAATGTCACGGGCGGGAGCGGGACCAGATAAGATATATTTCTGCGGGAGCGGGCGGGCGCGGGACAGAATCTTGCGGGAGCGGGACTGAAAAATCCGTCCCGTGCAGGTCTCTAGCTCTCGGCTCTCAAGCTGAGGCGGGTGCTTACAGCACATACTGGGAGAGACTCATAGCTAACCCTCACAGTGAGCGGAGCACTTCTCAGCTCGACCAGAAGGAGGCGCTAGATTAGAAGGGGGTAACCAAGCAGGGCTCAATAAGAGACAGTCCACTGATGCAACTGGACACGGTCTCGATAGAGAGCGTGGGTCCCGTATAACCAGACCCGATAGAATCTGAAGAAATAGCGGGATCCAATTACCATTCATGCCTACAGAGCTTATTGCTCCTCAGAGCAGAAGCATACAAGAGGGGTTTCCACAGAAACACAAATCCCCCGTACCTCAGGGAACACAATGTACACAAGCCCACTCCACAGTGGGGCGATTACTGGTTCAACCATAAGGGCAGTGTGACAGGGAGGACCCGCGGGCCTGACCGTCTATGGAGTGTTGAGCTCCTCAATGCCTCAGCGATAGGAGCTCTAGCTCAGAAAACGTGCATGATGGTTAAGGAAAGACTCAAATCTCAGGAGACCCCTCAGGGTGAGAGATGAGTAGCGCACCCTGGCCAGAGGATAGGGAGCATGTCACGAAGCATGTACTCAGAAGAGTACAAGCCCACGAGAAGGACCCGCAGGTCTTGAGGTTGCAGCGTTATACTGGGGACCTGATGCTGGGAGGCTTCTGCAGAAGCCCAGGCTGCGTGTCCAAGCCGAAGATGAGGACTATCACCAGCCTGGATCCAGTACCGATGAGTGAAACCATCACTATAATCGGTCAACAGCAGGAGGCCCCGACTTAGCAGGGGGGGGCAAACCTAAAAAGTCAGAAAACAGAACAGGTCCGAGTAGCGCTGCAGAAAAAGGCTAGTATTGAATACACAAAAACTAGCAGTAGAGTAGATTAAATTGATCGTACTCACCAACCATGGCTCCTGCACATGACTCATGGATATAGGCTGGAGGTGAAGTCCGAAGAGCACTGGGGTCCGGACCATCATTAGGTAGTCCTATGGGACATAGAAACTAGCCAAAACATCACAGGCCCAGCATAAGAGATTGCAAATGCAAGCGCAGGAGGCTCCTACCTAACCT
>NW_015505948.1:414066-450653 GCF_001515645.1 Sinocyclocheilus grahami
ACAAAACATGAATGTCACGGGCGGGAGCGGGACCAGATAAGATATATTTCTGCGGGAGCGGGCGGGCGCGGGACAGAATCTTGCGGGAGCGGGACTGAAAAATCCGTCCCGTGCAGGTCTCTAGCTCTCGGCTCTCAAGCTGAGGCGGGTGCTTACAGCACATACTGGGAGAGACTCATAGCTAACCCTCACAGTGAGCGGAGCACTTCTCAGCTCGACCAGAAGGAGGCGCTAGATTAGAAGGGGGTAACCAAGCAGGGCTCAATAAGAGACAGTCCACTGATGCAACTGGACACGGTCTCGATAGAGAGCGTGGGTCCCGTATAACCAGACCCGATAGAATCTGAAGAAATAGCGGGATCCAATTACCATTCATGCCTACAGAGCTTATTGCTCCTCAGAGCAGAAGCATACAAGAGGGGTTTCCACAGAAACACAAATCCCCCGTACCTCAGGGAACACAATGTACACAAGCCCACTCCACAGTGGGGCGATTACTGGTTCAACCATAAGGGCAGTGTGACAGGGAGGACCCGCGGGCCTGACCGTCTATGGAGTGTTGAGCTCCTCAATGCCTCAGCGATAGGAGCTCTAGCTCAGAAAACGTGCATGATGGTTAAGGAAAGACTCAAATCTCAGGAGACCCCTCAGGGTGAGAGATGAGTAGCGCACCCTGGCCAGAGGATAGGGAGCATGTCACGAAGCATGTACTCAGAAGAGTACAAGCCCACGAGAAGGACCCGCAGGTCTTGAGGTTGCAGCGTTATACTGGGGACCTGATGCTGGGAGGCTTCTGCAGAAGCCCAGGCTGCGTGTCCAAGCCGAAGATGAGGACTATCACCAGCCTGGATCCAGTACCGATGAGTGAAACCATCACTATAATCGGTCAACAGCAGGAGGCCCCGACTTAGCAGGGGGGGTCAAACCTAAAAAGTCAGAAAACAGAACAGGTCCGAGTAGCGCTGCAGAAAAAGGCTAGTATTGAATACACAAAAACTAGCAGTAGAGAAGCTTAAATTGATCGTACTCACCAACCATGGCTCCTGCACATGACTCATGGATATAGGCTGGAGGTGAAGTCCGAAGAGCACTGGGGTCCGGACCATCATTAGGTAGTCCTATGGGACATAGAAACTAGCCAAAACATCACAGGCCCAGCATAAGAGATTGCAAATGCAAGCGCAGGAGGCTCCTACCTAACCTCAGTCAGGAGGGAAGCTTTTTAGGGGAAATAAGGGGTGGAAGATGAGAGCAGAAGTAATACTCTCAGAGGGAGGTGAGTAGATGGCTCAGGTTTTACTCTGGTCCAGACGAGAGAGCTGAGAATGCCTAGTCTGAATCACCTCCCTCAAATCTTGCCTGTCACCCTTAGACCCATGCCGCTTTTGAGCCCTACCCGCAGGTGGGGGAGGGGCGTGAGTCGCGACACTAGTTTTCTGAGCCCGCCTTTGATCCTTAGATCGAGATGGGCCAGGACCCCTTTGTTGTTCGGGCTCAGACCTGGACCTTCATGGAATGAAGGATTTAAAGGCAGGCGAGTGCATCTTGCCCTCCTTAAACTTCTTGACCAACGTCTCGACGGAAGTGCCGAAAAGCTCAGAAGGGGAAACTGGCACATCAAGAAGAAAGCCCTTCTCTTTCTCAAATCAGCCTGATAAGCCTGAAACACCGCCATGGTATGCAACGAAGCTGCAGCTTGACCTGCTGCCACGTATGCCCTGCTATTCAAACGAGATGTATCCTGAAGGGGTTTGGACGGCAGGGAGGGATAGCACTAGCCGCTGGTTCAGACGATGTAAGAGAGATAGCATCGTTGTCCAGTAACTCACTCTTGTCTGTGACTGATGAGCACGAAAGGGAAAGACCCTTTTTCAACTCATCAGCCAGGTCCATCTGCGATCCCCATGAGCTCATTTTCCTCCGTGCCTCAGCAGCGTCCTGCCAGGGTCCTGAACCACGGGGAACTGATGGCTCACAAAGGAGAGTGGAGCTTTCATAGGAAAAAGCTCACAGTGCACGCAAACTGCCCCCTCGAGGCCATCGCGAGTGCTCTTCGTTCAAACAAAAGACGCAAAGATCGTGTGTGTCATCAGGTGTCCAATAATGAGGACATGGATCCACACACTTCTTAAACGTCTTACTAGTGCTTGCCATGGTAAAGAAGAATAATCGTTCTTACCGGAAATGTACGCTTCAAACAAAACAGTCCTTGAAGACGAAGAAGAGGATGAAGTGTTCTCCTGGCACCCTTTTATACTGTGGTCGCACCGGGTGATGACGTCACAGGCTGTCGCCGGCCAATGTTATTGTCGTGTTTAGATGTATGCTTCAGACACCAGTCACGCTGAAGGCGTTCCTCAAAGGACTCAATTCTAAGTTCCCTTTGGAAGGGAACTAAAACTGAACTAAGATGAAAATGAAAAATAATTAGAATAATTAGAAAAAGAAAAAAAATGAAAATAACAAAATGACTAAAAATGAAACTAGAAGGCTATTTTAAGGCTATAAAAGGCTAAAAGGCTATTTTAAAATATTAATAAAAGCAATATTATTACATAACACTGATATAAAATAAATGTTCAAATCTGTAGTTGATGAAACACACACTAAACATTTCTATGTGTTTTGTCAATTTACAGTATAATCTTGGGTAATATTTGTATATATAATAATGTAATACAATATAATAAAAATAATGAAATATAATAATAATACAAATATAATAAATATAATAATAATACTTTAATTTTCATCTTACACAGTATTATATTACCATATTATCACAGTATTTAGTCCAATTAAATGACAGTTGTATACTGTGACTTTGCATGTGAACAGAACCGGGAATGCTGAAGAATCACAATGATCATCTGATTTTTTTTTTATTACAGTAATCTCTTCTAAATCTACAGAACAACTGATATGCTGAGATGTCCACAGTACTATGCTGGCTTTAGCTTCCCAGCATGCACTAGGGCATAAATAATTGATGTTGTTGAATTTTTAACTATTTGTTGGGCGATTCGGCTGTTGCTGTCATTGTATTCACTTTAGGTTACTTGTTTTGTAACGTTCAGAGTTTATTTTGATTGTCACCATGTGCAACAGTATTTCTCAAAACTCATTATTTCCCTTTCTGTTCATACAAGTACTTTAACATTCCATATTGCCAAATATAATATAAACTGTGAGAGTTAAGAGCTAATCATAATGTCTGGCTTCTTGTCTCTATGTAAAACAATGCAACGCATTGTATTCTGCAACACAATTACACTGGATGGGAGAAAATTAATTAAAAGTTAAGAACTTCTCGGCTAAAGGGAATGTTAATTATCATAATGAAAAAGAACACAACTATTTATACTATTATCTTGCAATACAATGCGGTTATCTTTTTTTCCACAGTGTTTTGTCATGTTAGGACAGAAAATGGTGCTGATTTCACTTTAAAATTCTGAAGATTAGGGTTCAATCTTTGTAAAATTCTGACGTTTTTTAAGAGTGTGGATGCAGAAAGTGTGTATGTGTGTGTGTGGGAGCGTGTGGGGGAGGATTTTAACTAGAACTCCCAAATCCAATTTTAGGTGCATATCTAGAGGGTCGACCTCAAATGCAAACAGCGATCCCCCCGCCAACTAGCCTTCTACCCTTTTCCCTTCACATTGACACCAGACAGCACCCCTCCCCCCCAGACCCTGCTGGACAGCCCCCAAAACCCCCTCCATCCCACCAGCAGCACCACAACACTATATGAAAAAGAATATGAGCAGGCATGAATCTTAATGCAGTTGCTCATCTCTGCCAAGCAGCCTCACTTCTGCAGTGGAAATAAATAAAGAGGGGAAAAAATACAGAGAACTGATAGATGAATCTTAAATCAAAAGGAGATAGAGCGAAAAGCATAGGCAGAAAGACAAGGGTGATGGGGGAAAAAGAGAGAAAAGGCGTAGAAAGGAGAAAGACAGAGAGCGAGAATGAGAGGTGAAATCTCATCTCTTGGCTGAATAATCTGTCATTCATCAAACTGATAGAACAGAGAGAGGTAGAACAGCCGTAAAACCAAATAAAGGCAGAGGATGGGAATTTCGGATTTGGTCTGGCTCCAATTCTCCATCTTGAGTTGGACGGCTCTAGCTATCATGCCTACATCTACATCTTTCTCTTTTGGGCTAAATATTGCATGAATAATGCATGGGTCTAGGTTTCATTAAAACCTCTCTTATTAATAATATTGCTTGTGATGGAGTATGGGAATACGGGATGTGTGTGTGTGTGTGTGTGTATGTGTGTGAAATGAGAAAACGTACCATCCTGCAGATGCTCACGTTTGCGTTCTGTCTGAAAATCCTGCAAAATTTAACCACTAATATTCGGTGTTAACCAGCTTTGGAATCAAAAAGCCAGTGGCGTCTAAATATTGCATGAATAATGCATGGGTCTAGGTTTCATTAAAACCTCTCTTATTAATAATATTGCTCGTGATGGAGTATGGGAATACGGGATGTGTGTGTGTGTGTGTGTATGTGTGTGAAATGAGAAAACGTACCATCCTGCTGATGCTCACGTTTGCGTTCTGTCTGAAAATCCTGCAAAATTTAACCACTAATATTCGGTGTTAACCAGCTTTGGAATCAAAAAGCCAGTGGCCGTAAGAGGTAAACAGAGCGATGGGCAGGCCATTTCAGCCAAGCACTCGGCCAGATAACTCTGGGAGGCAAATGGGCATGATTTCACAAGGACACTGCAATGAGGTCACTGTTACCTTGTCTTTGTCAGGAAAAAAAGGATATAGACTGAACACAACAAAGCCATAAACAAGGAGTGGAAGATCTCGATACTGATACAAGACTTCAGCATGATACAGTGTGCACTGCAGTGAAAAAAAAGAAGTCCTGATCAGTATGTTTGTCTTTTTGTACCAGTAAAAATATAAAAACTAAAAATTAATGAAACAAGATCAATTTTACTTGTGCAGCAAAACTGTGTAAGACTTATTTTCAAAGAATATATAATGATTTAAGCATAAACTATCATTCAGAATTTTGAGGTCAATACAATTTTTTTAAAGGAATTAAAATACTTTTATTCAGCAAGGACACATTAAACTGATCAAAAGTGATAGTAAAATTATATTTCAAATAATCGTTCTATTCATCAAAGAATCTTAAAAAATAATGTATTACCGTTTCCACAACAATATTAAGAAACACAACTGTTTTCAATATTGATAATAATAAATATTTTTTGAGCAGCAAATCAGCATATTAGAATGATTTCTGAAGGATCATGTGACACTGAAGACTGGAGTAATGATGCTGAAAATTGAGGAATAAATTATATTTTAAAATATATTCAAATAGAAAACAGTTATTTTAAATTGAAATAATATTTCACGATATTGCTGTTTTTACTTTTATTTTTGATCAAATAAATGCAGCATTGGGAACACAAATGAAAAAAACAAAGAAAATCTTACCTACCCCCAACTTTTGAACAGTAGTGTATATAAAATATTGTGATAAATATTATTATTATTTGAAAAAATTACTATTTGATATGTTCAAATAGAAAAGTTGTTTTTAATTATAGTAAAAAATATGCCGTTTTACTGTATTCTTGATCAATTAAATTTCACTTTGGTGAGCAAAAAAATAAAATAAAATAAACTCTTACTGACCCCAAACTCTGAACGGCAGAGTAAATATCACTGAATTCTGCTAGATTTATGCGTAAAAATTGCGGTGAGGTAAAAAATGAGGTAAAAAAAAGACATGTAATTTAAGAAATGCTGTATATGACACATCAGGTAAATGTATTTGGTTGTCAGGACATTTGTACTGGAAAATGACAAAATACCGATTACAAAAACTGCAGTGTGGCTCCTTATAGTAATGCATGTGTGAGATGATTAATACCCTTTTCCACCAAAATGGTGCTGGTGCTCAGGGACGTCGCTCAGAATTGTACCACAGTTTTACTTCAGAGCCAAATGATGAAATAACTGTTACTACATAACCAAGTCTTTTTTTCAGACAGCTTCATCCAGATGGCATCCATTTTACAGAGGCAAAAAACACACACATTAAATCCAATGTTTTTAAAAGGCATCTCAGTCCATTGGATTTCAAATCATTGCTATTTTTGTCATTGGCCGTTCTGTGCATGTAACATTTTTACACACGAGTCAGCAGTTTTGGACACAGTATATGCATGAATGTGTAAAACATGCCTCGTGACTTATGAAGACATGAACAGAAGTAAAAAGTTAAATTTTCCATCGTGTTTTTCCACATTGACAGCTATTCTTCGTTGTTCTATAAGAAAGTCTCCTGGCATAAAGCCGACTCATTATATCATAACTAGCTGATGTGGATATGGATATTGACAACAGTGTCTCCACAAACGGATCCAAATTCATCACTTGCGAAATGACAGTACGATCACCGAATCCAAATCGGATTAGTGTGCAGTGTGAACACAAGCTTTGTTTAGAAGTCTTTTACTTTTGGTAATTACCATAATTACAAGATGACAAGTCGCAGATTCTACTGAGTTAACGTCTTCAGAACCAGATACTCGTTTCTATGTGTCTATGGAAACCCACAGAATATAATGCTAAATGGATCCAGGCGTTGTTGTTGATGACAAAATACTTAATAACGATGTTAATTCACCACAAGAACAAAGAAAGAAGAAAACTGTTACTATTATAGGAGTTCAGTATAAAAAGAAAAAAATTCATCAATTCACACATATTTGTAAATAAAATCTTTTTATTTCAGACAGATGGGGAAAATAAAGTGGCTGGAGTAGTTGTGCAGCACAACTGAAGTAGGAACAAGAGGACAAAACAGGGTGTCAACTGCTGCATTGCGCACTTCCAGTCAGCTCTGTTGATTAGAATGAACGATTTAGTTCGGTCATGAGTAGTTTTGTAAACTTTAAGTGAATGCCGCCCCTGGTTCCTGGCGATAACGGTGCCTGGTTTAAGACCAGCAGGATTATGAGGCCGAGTCAATTTGGTCCAGGCCAGAAGCACCTTTAATTCATTGGAAATGCGTGGAACAGGGCTAGATTGGACAGCGGCTCCAGCACCAGCAACGGGGTCAGTGGAAAAGGGGTATGAGAGTGGGTGAGTTGTGTTAGAATAGTGGTACTCTGTGGGTTGTGGTATGAGTGTGTAATCCATGGCTGATGCTGATGCTGGGCTCACGTTTGTGGTTGTTCTTGCGCTGGAAGGGCAGTGTGTGCCGTTCGGAGTCTTCCTCACCCTCCTCGTCTGCCAGGTGTGTGTGAGTGTAATGGTAACTCAAACCTGGACGGTTCTTGTAGCGCTTCCCACAAACTAAACACAAAGAAAAACACACGAGGAAATAAAAAGAGTTGAATTGTTTAGTTTGTAGTTCGGTTAAGCTTGTCATAAAAATAATCATTATTATCATTATTATTATTTAATTTACCATCAACAATTAAAATACATTTTACAATAGAATAAATACAGATAATTTATTTTAATTCAATAGCTAAAATTATTTGTAAATATTATATTTGTATAGTAATAGATATTACATGAGTGTTGTTGTTATTATTATTATTATTATTAGTTATACTGTTATTGTTAATATTTACTATCAATCACTATTTTAATTCATTTAATTTTAAAATTTAATAATTTTTTTAATAAAAAAAATCTATTTTAAATCATCTTTCTATTCATCAGAGAATCCTGAAAAATTTATTACCATTACCAGAATGATATTATGCAACACAACTGTTTTCAACATTGATTCTAATAATAACTGTTTCTTGAGCAGTAAATCATATCAGAATGATTTCTGAAGGATCATGTGACACTGAAGACTGAAGTAATGATGCTGAAACTTCCTCTTTGCATCACAGGAATAGATTATATTTAAAATATATTCAAATAGAAACATTTTCACAATTTCACATTATTGTTAGTATAATTAAGTAATTTTGATTAATTTATTTTTATAATTTAAGAATTCAAATTAATTTGATTTGAATTCAATACATAGTTTTATATTATATATAGTATTGTATTTGTATAATACTAGTTAATATATACATATTCTTCTTATTATTAGTAGTAGTAGTAGTAGAAGTATTTTTAATTATATTGTTATTGTTAATATTTACTCTCAGTCATTATTTTAATTAAATCAATTTTACAATGTAACAATTAAAATTAATTACATTTTAAATTAATTCAATCAAATTAATTTATAATTAAAAGTATTATATTTGTATAATAATATTTAGTAAATAAATATTGTATCTATTCGCATTCATGTATATAAACATTTCCACCATTATTGCCCATGAGAACAGCAGGGAATGTTGTCACACTGTGCAGGATAACTCGATACAATGAAACTTGACATTAAACATCCCATTATCAGGAGGACTGCATGTTTATATGGCTATATGGTCCTCTGTTGCTAGTTCTACTATTCCTTTCCCCATGCTGTGTTTAATAATGACTGTAGAAATCTTTTCTGTGTTCTTTTGTTTATTTGCGCATGATACTCACTGTCACACACATATGGCTTGTCTCGATCCTCTAGGGATGCTGGTTCCTGTCTCTTTCTCATCCCCCCAACACCACATGCCTGGACACATCAAAAATCGCATGTAAACACACACAGATTCATTTACAGTTGGCAACCCGTCTATTTTACACAGGTGCAGCTAGAAGCAGTGTTATTTTAGCCTTGCAGAGCCCCCATCCCACTTCCTCCTTCAAGCTTTAAGCAACTCCTCTTACACAGCATTAATTACACCTAGCACACAATTATCACAGCATCTCTTCCACACACTGCCGGATAACTATGTGGGGCGTGAGAGATCTTAGAGGAAGTAGTGTGCCCCAATTAACAGCACAGAAGGTGAGAGATTCTAGGGACTGAATCGAAGACATTCTGTTTGCTATCCTTTTATGTATTTTTTCTGCTAGACTTGACTACTAAAACTTGTTTGCATTTCTGTCAGGGTTGTGCACCATACATTGCCATATATATATCTATAGTTAATTCATTTAATTTGCTTTTAATTTTTAATTTTCATTTAATTTTGCTCCAGTTTCTGCATGGACAAGTATTGATTTATCATGTACATTTGTGTAAAATTCATCACATGCCATATTTAAATCCACATGCCACATCTTATTTCACTTGTGAACCTTGTATCTCAACAAAAACAGCAATTTTGTAAAGTCTTCCTTCTTCAGGCTGTGGTTATGTCATGCCTTGAATGCATTTCTGTACAGAACCACTTACGATTCCAGCCTTTCATGTATGTGGGGTTATAATTACAGATGAACTTAGGCATGTTTTCAGTGTGTTATCATCACACATCAGGTGTTGTCTTTAAAGTGGTATTAAAGGAGGTTTTTCACGGCTGTTCGGAAGGAGCTGCTTTGAATCAACACAAAGCCAGTGGAACGCAATGATGAAAGCTACGCAGGGATCAAACCTGGAGATGTGCTAAACAGCCATAATGGATCAATGGCTGATGAGCTACAATGGCCAGCCTTGTTCAGACAGCAGCCTTGAAGAAACAGGAATCCTAGATTAAACAAAGAACCTGGAGGGCTCACTGCAAACCTGTGATATAATAATACAAAACTTGGGTTGCGGATCTAATCGCTACCAAGAGCAGAGGTTCTCAAATTGTCAGTTGCAACCCAAAAACTTTAACATGTTTGATTTGACAGCAGGAAACAAAGCAATACTGAATGTAAATAATAAAATGTTTCTGACCATATAATACTGCATAGTTATGAGAGCAATATCACTTATCAACTTATCAACAAGAAATACACCGTCAAACTCTAGAAAATCCATCTAATTGCATCGAGAACATTAAAGGTACACAAATTTATGACCCAGACCTATATACTTTTGGATCAGCACTTGATTGCCAATGTTGAAATGAGGTTTGAAGCAAAACCAGTTGAGTCTTGTGAGTAATCAGCCTACAAAACTGCATGATTCACTCTAGTATTAGTATGATTCATACTAATTAATTAGTGACTGCAGAACATGTTATAGCTGCATGTTTTACCCGTCCTTTGGTGCGATTCTTGCGTTTGGGAACATCCTCCTCCATCTCATCCATGTCCAGCTCGTGAGGAAAATCTCCCACCAGCAGCTTCTGTGACCACAAGATAAGACCAGCACGTATGAGTCAGCTATACTGTATGAACAACACTAGAATGTCAAACAAACAGGAAAGACGAGTGGGAGAATAACAGACCCTAAGAAAAACCATATGGAAAATATGCTTTATATTAGTTAACAATAAACATTAGCTTGTAATGGTATTAAGCAATTCATGCAGATTTACCCTGCAGACACAGGGTTAGAGCTGCTTTAAAAACACAATGTCATGTCCGATGTAGACATGGTATAACCCTAAGTATGAGAGATACTAAAGGTGCTGTCATACGTGTTTGGTGAATTTTCGTAGGTGAAATCCTGCCATTTCAAAAACAAGACAAATTTGCTGCGTTGACCATTAGAAAGCTGCTTGGTTTGTGACTTTAGTGTGAGTTGTGCTTCATGCATTGCAACAGTATTTGCGATGTATGAACTGCGTTATTGGATTTCAATTGAAGTATATTGGGGCCTTAGCTGTCTTTGTTCGAAATGATGTTAAACAAGTTCATTCTTAGATTTCACTTATATCGGAGTGTTAGCTGTTTTTGTTCTCCAGTGTGTTCATGTCTGTACTTGTGTCTGCACTGAAGAAGATTTCCACAAACCACACCAACCTATTTCGACTTGTCAATACATAGAAAAGATGGTATCGATTGTACCTTACCAATTCGTGCCGAAGTCTGATGATGAAACGGTTGAACTGATTCGCAAGCACGACTAGAACAGGACGTTTCTCAGTGGTAAGTGTCAAGTTTGTGGTAATTATAAGATGTGATAAAACAAATTTACCCTCACAGCAAAGGATACAGCGTCTTCTCGACATGATGTTAACCACACGGAAAATTTACTTGGGCAAGATGGCGATGTAGAACGTGGGCAGACATTATGCAAATGTGCTACTTCGTGACGTAGAGCCGTAACAGAATAAGATTCGAATTCCTGGCGACTCATTTAGGCGATTGCGAGCCGACTCTTTTTTTGATAGACATTAACTTTATTTATCGTGCACTGTCGGCTTCACAACTTTGCAGATAGTTTATGTTCACATACAGCTACATGACACACTGCATGAAAGGTAATATTCGAAAAGGCGTAATAGGGGCACTTTAAAGTACATCAGGGCTTTAGCTGTTAGCCGTTTTTGTTCGAAATAGTGTCACACCAGCTAGTTCTTCGATTTCGTTTGAAGTGTATTGTGGCCTTGCCGTTTTTCTTTTTTCTTTTAAATGACATCATACTAGTTCGTTCTTCGATTTTGCTTGAAGTATATTGAGGCCTTAGCTGTTTTTTTTTAATGACGTCACACCAGTTTGTTCTTTGATTTCACTTGAAGTATATCGAGGCCTTAACTGTGATGATTGCCTAGCAAGTGAACAACTGTAAGCACACTCATAATATGTGGTTGTGGGAAGTGAACAGCGGTAGCAGGGAGGCACACAGCTTTTTAACTCCTGCTGGGGCCTGAGGCGAAGCAAGCAGCAGGATCACAGGTCCGCTCCCAGGGGACGAAGCGCTCTAAAGAGTGACTCTTAATTGAAATGCTAATTGGTTAACTGTCCACCCCTGGGATAGATGTCATGTTGTGTGCAAAACGCTGTGAGGGTGGTGACACTAGTGACAGCTCCATCAACTGACAGGCGGGTTCATTAGGATCTATAAGCATTCACACATCAACATGATCAAATGTAAGTACCTGTAAACCCTGAGACGTTGAAAATGAGTAACCGCACTCCACAAAATCAATACAACAACTTTGTCAAACGTACTGACATAGACACACACACAATAACAAAAATACACTCACAAACATACACACTTTGTGGTTAACAAGGAAGTCTGCCAGTGGGGGCGTGTCAGCCCTGCAGGGATTTGTGTTACTGCCAAAAAGAGACACAAGTACTATAGAGAAGTCATAAGGGGAGAGAGAGGAAGGGAGAGGAAGACTGCAATAAAAAGCAGAAAGAAATGCTGAATGGAGTGGTGGGAAGTTTTGGGTACCAAAAACAACAGTGTCTTAGTGTGTACTTCAGGGCAGAGTGTGTAAAACCACTCTTTATCTAGTTAACTACTGAGTGGGAGCAAACCATTCTAGGGGGAGCAAACCACAGTTGAGGAATCTTTCTTACCTGGCATTCACTCATGGGTTCCTCCTCCTTTGTTTCAACCTTTTTATCCAGCAGTTCTCCACTGAGGAGTGACTCCAGAACGGGACCCTCAGGAACACCACCTTCCTTCTTTAGTGCTGCTTCATAGTCTGGACACACACCTCAAACAATTGTCACACCAAGACATTTCTAGTCAACTCATAAAAGACTAGGCCAGACAGTGTTTCTGTCATTTGTTTAAAGTCTTCAAGTAAAGAAAATGAACAAAGATTGCATGTAAAACCATAAGCGGTCTCACACAAAACCTGTAATTTGATGAGAATTTAGACACGTGTAGAAGCTGTAGCAAAGCAATGAATTCAATAAAAAACACTCTTGAAAAAACTATGTATCTTATGTATTTCTGTTCAAACTGTGTATTTACAAGATTACCCTGTTGAAAAAACAGCATATGCTGGTTAGTTATGTTTTAAATAATGGCAGCTGGTTATGAGTTGGTTTAAGCTGGTCGTGTGCTGGGCCTAAGCATCTGCTCCTGCTCAGCTCATAACCAGCCCATGACCAACTAAGGACCAGCTTAAATCAGCTCAAACCAGCTATCATGCTTCAAAACATAACTAGCATATGCTGTTTTTTTCAACAGGGTTACACAACCCAGTGTCTTAAAAAAGGGTGTATTAAATTGATCAAAAGTGGCTGTAAATACATTTATAATGTTCCAAAATGGTTTCCACAAAAATATTACACAGCACAGCTGTTTACAACATTGATTTAAAAAAAAGTTTAAATCAGCATATTAGAATAATTTAGGATATTAAATAAGGATCATGTGACACTTAAGTGTAATGGCTTGTAAAAATGTAGCTTTGACATCACATTTTAAAATATAAACAGATATTTTAAATTTTGATAATATTTTGCAAAATTACCATTTTACTGTATTTTTAATAAAAAAAATACAGGCTTGGTGAGCATAAGAGACTTCCTTTAAAGATGTTTTAAAAAATCTCTCTCATCCCAAACTTGTATTGGGGTCATTTGTTTAAAAATACAGACCAAATTAATACCAAAAGTTTCTGTTTTTCTTTAACTGATTATTTTAATAAATTATTTGTTTTATTAGGATCCCCCCAAAAACAACTAAAATGAATCAAAGATTTATGTTTGTCTTTCTCAATACCAACTCTCACCAATTTTAAACTCGATGGGTCCAAGACGTGGATCTTCTAAGATGTTTAACCGTCTCTTCTTTCTCCAGCAGCGTGCAGGATATGTATAGAGCTGCCCTGGAGCCACACCTGGGTTAAAAATACCAGAGCCATGGTTTAAACATCCAAAACCTTGAGCTAACAACAAAATCACCAATGTAGTGTGATACACTGTACACATAAACACACCTGGCCCACGATGGGTCTTCTCCATCCATATGTAGCAGTTACTCTGTGCTACGCCTGTTTGGGAGTCAAGAAAGGGTAGGCGCATGGAGCGTTCAGCACAAAGTCGAGCATTATAACTGCGGCAGTGCTCGATGGCCTCGCGGTAAAACTCCTCACCAAGGCTGGAAACAATAAAAAAGGGGGAATGTCTAACCAGTATGTTTGATTTCAGTGCTCAAAAAACAATATTTATTATTTAAAGGCCCCATGAAATCGAAATTTGTGTTTAATCCATGTGTTTGAAGCCATCTATTTGCTAGTGAACACTTAAACATTGACTAAATTCATATTTTAGCACATATACATAACAAATTTACCATTTTTACCTCTTCTGGGAAATTTTGATCAAAAAATATTGATGAGTCATGGTGCACTAAACAAAATTATTTTCAAGTAACTTCAAGGGGTCTTTAAATTTTCCTCCATCTATGCAGAGAACTCTTTGTACTGTCATGCAGGAGGTAAATAAAATTCTTGGCAGGCATGTAATTGGGAATTATAAATCTAATTTCCAGCTCTGTTAAAGACATACTGCATGTGCATTGGAATATACTGTACAGAATCTCACTCAAGGGTAAAGAGCTCAGGTGTTAGGAACTGCTGTTTAAAAACACTGCAGCATGAGAACAGTGGTGTGCATTAATGGTCCATGTGGCAAAGAAGAGCGCACTCAACAGTTCTGTCCTCAAGAGTATGTTTGCATGCTCGAAACTGGTCAGGACAAAAGTACCAAACAGTGATTTTATTGCTGAGGCTGCACTCAGCAAACTGCTGCATTTGTAAAACAGTTTTAACATCAGGAAAACACTCATGAATAAGTCAGTAGCAACTGTTATATATTGCTTTACAGATTAGTAAATTTACATTCAAATTTGAATATATGAAAACATATGACTCAACGTTTAATGAGATTTGTTAAACTTTTGCAGGGGTGGATAGGAAGCTGCCTTGTGAAAAAGAAGTGCACTTGATTGAATCACATACTAAAAGTACTAGTGTACTTGAAATCTTAAAAGTTATTTAAAAAGAAAATGGTAATTGCATATAATATTAATGAAACTAATGGCCACTTAATTGTACTTAGTGTGCTTTGTACATTAATAATTTCAAAAGTTTTACTTTAAAGTACATTTTAATTCATTATGTTTTAATATTTTATTCGGGCAGTACATTTTATCCAGAATTCAAGGACAATAAAAGTAATTATGAAATTATATATAAAGATGTAAGTGGATCAAAAAAACATTTTAAAGTTAAATTAATTGCATTTAATATAAATTTAAACTATAATATATTTAATTTCATTGCAATTAACATTTCAGTGTCTGAAAACATGATATTCAGCTCACATGTTAAGTGTGTTATTATTTTTTCGATAATAATTACTCTTTTTAAAAGTATACAAAAGTGTATTCTTCTTCGCAAAGTCTCCTTCACTGCAAACACAGTTATGTAGGAAACACTGCAGTTACAGAGTATAGCAATCATTATTTATCAGCGCAAAATGCCAACTGACCAATCAAAAGCAAGTATTTCAGAGTGAGTCATGTAAGGTTTGGCAATGTCATAAATCAAAGTGTTATTGAATTTAGTCCAGATATTCTTTTGATTCTGCTCTAGTTTATTCAGTATTGAAGTTTTTCTGTATTTTCTCTCCCATTGTTAACACAAGGAAAGATCAAAAGTGCAGAAATAATTGGGAGATATTTAAAAAGTCCTGACAATACTCTCCTTAACCCTACACTCCCGCGGTTGCCTTTTCTTCTGTCCTTCTTTGTGCAAACCAAACTGAATAAACTCCCTTCTATGTTATAAGCTATTGTAAAAATTAGCCCTATGGAAGTACTGGTGAGTTTTGGGACACAGTCCCCGGTTTCTGATGAGTCATCATTTGTTTCATTGTAATCAAAAGCACCAGTCTGCAAACCGGAGTGAGAAATGAAGGAAAACTGCATCATGCAACAATGACCGCATTCCTGAAACAAGCCTGATAACAAATTGACAGAGGCTTGAGGTGATGTTGATGATGTAAGTGTAAAACCATTGTGATTGGTGAACTCATCCATTTCTCCTTGTGGGGGAATGATGAAGAGCCGGTGGCTCAAGACTAACAACGCAGTCGGGCTGAAATAAATAACCCTCATTTCTCCAAACAAAATGGCGGCCAGAGCAAAACAACACATTTTCTATGTTTGATTTTGGGGGCCACATCCTGGTCATTCGGCACGGGCTGGAATCAATCCTCAACATGTGGGTTGAAAATCACAAAGTGTGCAGGGGCAGTAAATTACAGTGCATCGAAAGTCATGTGCTCAGGTCCACCAGAGGGGAAATATTAAGTCCTATGGTGAAGTGCTGTGGGCTCCATTTAAACACCTCTACACTCAGCAGATACTCAATCTGCGCTCAATCTCACACAATGGACCAGGCAATATCTAAAGGTCAGCGAGCGAGTGAAAAACAAAGTTTGGCGTCTCTGTGATTATGTGAGAAATTGTTCTTCAGAGAAAGTCCTTGTCAAATGAGCTTTCAAGACTTCTGTTTTCGAGCAATTTCTGAAAGGCTTTCCGATTGGAGTTTGAATGTTTCAAACAGAATACTCTAAAATGGGCCTCTCCAACAGGCGAAAAGAGTTGCGCGCAAAATGGCAGTTCCCTCATCGACTTTCTGAATTGGTGAGATAAGGTGGCTTCTCTGTATGGCAAAGCTTGTATTCATATCCCACGAGCACAATGAAAAAGTGATCAATTAGATCAGAAAAATATGAAGCCTTGCACATGACATGTGGAAGAAAAAAATGTAAATTGTTGCCACAAATTAAGAATTTGTTCCTTTACCCTTATGTCATTTCAAAGCTGTATGACTTTCTTTGTTCTGTGGAGCACAAAAGAAGATATTTTGAAGAATGTTGGTAATCAAATAGTTTTGGATCCCATTGATTTCCATTATATTTTTTGACCATACAATGTAAGTCAATGGAAACCAAAGCTGTTGCACTTTTCAAGGTATCTTCTTTTTTATTATGAAGAAGAAATAAAGTCATAGAGGCTGGATTTACATGAGGGTGAGTAAATGATGACAGAAATTTCATTTTTTGGGTGGACTATTCCTCTAATTGGTTTTGTAGCAAAGTTGTAATTTAGTTAAACAGTGGCCACAATTAGTGATAGTTTTGTCCATGATTTAACTAAAACAAGGAATTCTACATTTGTGGCCACAATATCTTTAAAACTGTATCTTGAAAATAGATTTGCGAATATGTGAATGTAAAATGCATGCTGCATAGTCAACCCTGCCACAAGGGGCACTATAGCATGCATTAGCAAATATTATTAATTAATTTGTTACATTTATATAGCGCTTTTTGGGGTACCCAAAGCACTTTACATGTAAGGGGGGAATCTCCTCAACCACATCAATGTGCAGCATCCACCCAATAGTAAATGTGACTGCATCTGTGCTTTGGGTATGATATGCATCAGTGAGGAGTAGGAAGATCTGTGCATTGGATTTAACAGGCATACCTGTTCTTTATGACAGTTCCACTTGATTGCCTAAGAAGAGAAGAAAAAGACAGAAACAGACATGAGCAGATGCAGAAAACATCTGATTCCTATGGGGGGTTTTTTTTTTTGGGGGGGGGGGTCGTTTAATAAGATGGATTTCCATTCAAACCATTATAAATTAACAGAAAAATTAATTATGAAGAACAGACAAAGCCTCTTAACCGTGGTCAAGCAATACATGTTTTTCCAATGCCAATATTTAAGAACAAGATGACCTACAGTAGAGCAATATAATGCTGATATATAGATCATACAATTTAAAGAGATAGTTCAACCAAAAAATTTTAATTCTCATGTTGTTCAAAACCTGTATTTCTTACCTTTTTTTCCGGTCGAACACCGAAAAAAAAATTTTTTTGAAGAATTTACAAAAAAATTAACACTAACTGGATCCCATTTACTTTCATTATATGAAAAAAATAAAAGATATAATAAAATCTTCTTATGAAGAAAAAAAGAAAGTCATACAGGTTTGGAACACCATGAGTAAATTACTGAATTTTCAATTTTGGATGAATTACCCCTTTAATCACAGCAAAGGAGATACAAAATTAAATAAACAGAATAATTACTCAAAAGTTATTACAAAATTTTAAAAACAGAATATGTTTATTGTCTACTGACAAGGCTTTCGGAAGACTTTGGAAAAGATACACTTCTGTTAATTGACCAAGCATGCCGATGGTGATAATTTCAAAAAGACCAAATACCAGCTGATTAATTGGCCTGGCTGATATCTGTGTCTGAAACTAGGATCTGGATACCTTGACTGTGTTTTCTGATTTGCCACACGAACAGCATGAAGCAGCAGCGTGCTGCAGTTTTACAGCTGAAAGGAAAAGCAGTTACAAGAATAGCAAACGGAAAACACGTTTTATTGCCTCTTTAACTACATTACCAAGAGATGCATTATTTGCAGTCATTGTATTCACGCTATACGAGAGCTCCAAAAACATTAGGTATCTTGGAAGAAGGCTGACAGAATGGAGAAATGGGTGAGGTTAGCTAATATAAGAAAAATCAATAAGAGGAAGCAAAAGCCTAAAGCAACCCAACCAGAGTTTGGCTTGTGTGCGGGCAGAGTCGGCCAGAAATGGCATCCAATATACCTGTTTGCCCTCATCTGACCCATGCCTGCTGTATGACCACGTCTCTGTCTGTGTCTAATAAAGCTCTGCGAATGGATCCGCAAGTCTCACGTCTCGTCAGCCCCGTAACAATATATATATGTGTGTATGTATGTATAGAAGGAATCAATTATCAGCTTTATAATAATATAATATAATATAATATAATTAATGAGTAAGTAATTGATTCCTTGTTTTTTTGGCAGTCCTTGTCCTCCATACATGACTGTTGACTTGTCACCACAAATTTGGCAAAACCTGTCACACACAGACAGAATGCAAACAATTTCTTCCCAATAATTTAAATTAAAAGTGAGTGTCTGCGATGTAGACTTGGGCCCAGACTTGAAAGCCTTGGAAGGAAATGCATAGCAAAAAAGACACAAATGCAAAGCAACTCACCCCTGAGGTTCAACCCGATGCCCCCTCCCCCCTCTGCCTCTTTCTAGTCTGAGCACAGAGCCGTCAAGCCCCCTTCTCCATTCCATCACCTCACTCCTGTGTGTGCTGCTAGTGGAACAAGTCTGGCTTTCAGTAACAAGTTGACAGCTGTAGAAAATGGCCGCTCTCAGTTTGTTTGCTTTTTTTTTTTTACACAATCTCATTATATTATACTGTGGCGGTGGCCTTGAAAGCTGTGAAACGTGTCTTGCTGGAAGACGAGAGAAAGCCGGCCATATGGAATGCAGTCTGAAAGTAGGCCGAACTCTGTTAAATTCCAATTTTCTCTATCAACACTGTTCCCTGCAGTTCTCTGTGTAATTTAATCACAGCTCCTCGTATCAGAGGTGACCAATGTTCGATTGTGGATGACCACCTATGGATTTCTTTAATAGAAGCGAGGGTCCATGTTATTGTGAGGGAGAATTTGGACAAAACCTTTCAGGCCAGACTTTAATTTGTCAGCATCAGTGACAAATGGAGCGCAGATCTAATCAGATACATCTGAGGCAATTACTCTTGTATTTTCATTACATTTGAGTTTGGTGCACAGTGTTGCTATATTGGCAGCATATATCAAAGCAAAGGCTAATGAAAGAAAGCATCTAAATTATAATCTACTTTCTTAGAGCTATTTTTAGTAGAAGTTGCCCACTTAAGAGCCCTTTTTTGCATCTAAAGCATTTAAAGAGAACTGTCAACATGCAAAATCCTGTAATAAAATGTGTTCAGCACTGATAACGCATACTTGATACGATATGAATGCATGCATGTAATAACCACTTACAATTTACACAAAGCCAGGCTGACACACACACACTAGCTAAACAAAGGAAAACAAGAACCTCAAGAGCAGGATGCCTTTTCCCTAAACCATAAGAGAAAGAAAAAAAAGATGATTGGAGGGGAGCGCATAGCTTCCAGCATCCACACTGTCACTCCTGTGCAAAGCTCAACTATGACCCTAAAAAATAGAACAACCTCCAAAATTAGCTCTTCTTCTGTAGCCTATTTAACTGAAACCAGTGTGGAGGCAGAGGGAGATGTTGTCCAAATCTGTCTTAAAACTTATTGGTGTATTCCTCATTATACTCACTACACTACCAGAAAACTCCCTACAGTGCCAATTAGTCTTAATTAACGGTTGTCCTTTTGAAAAGTAACAGAGAGCTCCCTCTAGAGGCTGCACTGTGTCAGTAAAATACCAAACTGCTGTTGAAGAGACCAGAGATCTCTCAAGTTATTGAATGCAAACACACACACATGCTTGAAAAATCAACCACAATATATTAATTTTAACACAACTTAGTAACAAGCAATTATATATAGTGAAACTATCATATGCAATATTATTTTATGGATTAAAAACGATGTATACTCCAGAGTCACAGAAAAAATGTTTAACACCATCATTTTTATACTAACAATATGTTTCAAAGATACAAAAGAGCTCAAAACACCTGTATTTTGTTTATTATGAAGTATTTAAATATTTGTATTACTTTTTCAACTATTGGTCTGTGAAAGTAGGTGCTTAACCATATCTTCTAAAAATAAACATTAAACTTAAACTTCCCATTAATTTAAGAAACCATGTTTGTTTGATCATTTTTGCTTAAAATCATTTGCACAACAGGCCTGAGCTTGTCGAATGTAGTCAATTACAATTTGTGTAAATATTGAAAAAAGGAGATTATTTACTGTAAAAAAAAAAAGATCTTACATTAATATTAAAGAGTTTAACATTTCTTGTAACAAGGAATAGATTATACTTAAAGCAGCATGCAAAATATTTAGTTTTTTGTACTTAATTTTTTTTTGTCATAAAATTAGTAATAATTTTATTATTAAATTAGTCATTTTATTACAAAGAACTGAATATCAAGTCAACACATTATGCTACAACTATGACATTTTTATTGATTTTAATTGTTGGACATAGGTAACGTGTTCGAGACAGCTGGAACGGAAAAAATCATTTTAAAGACATTTGATATGTGTTAAGCTAGTTCTTTCATATTAGGTTAATTTTATGTCAGATAATAGTTTATCTAACATGTATAATAATTCTTAAAAACATAGGATTTGGGCCTTTAAAGCTTGTTTAAAAAGTCATAAAGTGCACCGTCTTCATGAAATGTGACAGATAATAATTTAAATCTGCTATCTTTACATAGCGTAAACTCTACAAAAAAGATGTACCAGATGGCAGTACCATAGACTGAATGATTTCCATATTCAAACCAGCAGTCCAGGGTACTTCAAAGAGTACTATGGTACTTCTTTATAAGTGGATCTTAGCGTCACATGTGGGTGTAAAGTACTTGTAACCATGTTGAATTTCTGTGGCTGGAGCCACTAATGGTGGAGGTTGACTAATATGTTTATGTGGCCCACAGTATTTCCATGAGTTTAGGACTGTTAAGAGAGGATATTGGTACGCCCATCCCCCACTAGTACTGTAGATTACACTTCGCAATAGCAACCTCCTCGAGCACCTCTCCCTTTTCGTCATCCGCCCCGCTACCCCTCCCTCTTCTTTTTCACTAGACTACCCAGTCAAATGATTTATCTCATTTCTTTCTTCATCTGCCTCTACAGATGTGCTGGTGCATTTCCTCCAGCCTGCTGAAGACTAGCTTACTGAGGACTGGAAGAACTGCAGCACATTAACTCAACCCTGCATTAGCCTAGGCCAAATGTTACATAAACATTTATAAACCTCATCGACTTAAAAGAAAGTGCATGTTGATTATGTTGGACAGTGGATAGCCAGTATTGTTGGACTAAGAGTAGGTTTACACAAGAACGATTGTACTAAAAACGGAAATGTTTTTCTTTTGCGTTTTTGAAAAGTTTTGTGTATAGTGAATTGTAATGTGCACTTGTGAAAACGCCAAAAAACGCTGTATTGTGCATGCCAGGCCAGCAGTTGGTGATGTTACTTTGTAAAGAAAAACTACATGTCTGCACACATACACATTTCTATACACTGATCAAGTAATACACATGCGGATTACGTCACCGTTTTCAGAGATTTGCATTTTTTAAGTTTACATTTTTAAAAACTTACATACATTTCAGGGCGCCAAAACGATGTTCTTGTGTAAATGACCAGCCAAAATGCATGAAAAAAAAAAAAAAATTCTTAAAAATGGTGTCGTGTAAACGCCCCCTTAACATTCAAGTAAAGAAAGGTATCTGAACAACAAGAAATTAATAGTAATATCAATATAAATTGAACTTGTCATGTCTGTTGTACAAACTGTTCTGTCACTAGCCAAGTTTCCATCGAAGGATTGTCTTCCGAAAAAAGGTTTAGCGCATTACAGTGTTTAACCATACAGATGATGTACATGCTAATTATCGTTAAAATATTACAAGTGCCGACACAATCTTTTTTCGCTTGTCTTTAGTGCATAGATTCTGTAGCAATACTTTTACTCACATTCGTATGCTACTCCAAGTCGGAATGAAATTAAAATGCACCTTATTTATTTTGTAAATGCATGATTCGTAATTTTTTTTTTTTTGGATGTAATGTTTAACGAAAATGTTATACCTCATTTTTAGAGGCTTGATGGTTGCTGAATATACATCATACCACTGAAGGATAGCAAATTGAGTGTAAAGCTTTAATTCAAATAAATCTGACTAAAGCAAATATTTGAGCAAATATATCTGCTACGCTGCTGCTGTTGTTGGTTATTGCTGTTGTTATAGATTATTGCTGCTGCTGCTGCTGCTACAAAGCAAGCAGGACCCATTACAGATCTATACAGGTGGAGCTGGGGAAGGTGGAGGGTTTCAGAGTTAATCAGAACGCATGCTGCAAAATGCTCTAGTGAATGCTAACCAGTCATTTAAATGTAAAGCAAGTTCATTGGCTGTGTATGCAACATGAACCAATCAGCTTGTGCCAAGTAGTTTAACGCTGTGAATATCATCAATTTGCGTTAATGACCCATCAGTCTGCGCCATCTAGGGTTTCATGACAGAACTTGGCATTTGATCGTACAGACCATTGGTGTTAATGGCTCTAAAATCTATTTAGGATTACGATGCTGTTGGGAAACACAGCCCAGATCTCATGAGAAAATTTAACTATTTTATGACATGATGATTTCAAATGATGTGATTTGTATTTGTATTAAAAAAAACATAATCACAAACATCCCTAACCACTAAATCTAGGTCAGCAGTGTGTAAGCTGTGATCGTACGAACAAATGAGTTCAAACAAATACGAATTAGCCACCAATTCGCCAAAATGTATAATAGTTACAAATAGGGGTGTGCGATATATATCATCTGCAATAATATTGTAATTGTTGTTTTAACGATACTCGATTTGACATTATAGAGTATTTTGCAAAAACCATTCAAAACACCTACAGAGTGCAGTATGCATTACGTGAAGTCTAGACTAGTGCGCGTACGCATTAACAGTGCATTCTTTCACTGCATGATTCAGTCTATTAAAATACATTTAGAATGATCGCAAATTCAAGACATGGGGGCAGAAAATGTATAGATTTATTCCACTTCATATAGTTAATCAATTTCACACGAAGAGTGCAATTGATTGATGGTGCCGTTTTGTTCTCCAAAAATTACAAATGTGCAGTGGGGGCTCGTCGGGGGAGGCAGGGGAGGCACAGCCTCCCCATAATTATGAGGTGAAAATGGGAGGAGGACGATTTAATGTTAATAAAATTCACAATTCATTTCAGTTCATGTCTCAGAATGTGTATTTTTTGTTTGTAATTTCACAGTTGTAATACCATAACGTGAAAGCGCCGCTTTTCTATCGCGAATGTGCCGAATCTGCTGATGTAATTGCAACCGCTAGGTGATAGAGAAGGGGATATTGAATATTTGATCGCCAACAGATTTACCAAACTGTCATCCAAACAGTATATATACAAATTTAGGGAAAACAGCCTAAGCTGGATATAGGCTAACGTTACAGCAGTCGGCTTAATTAAATGGCGCAACAAGCAGCTCTCTTTTAACACAGACTTTTAAGAAGGGATGGATGTTTGCTTCAAGTGATAGGCCAGGTAAGTGAAATTATATTATCTTGCTGTATGTCGTTTTCTTTACGTTTTCTGACTAAAAGCAACCAAAAAGCCATTTTAAAGTAGTTAAGCAAATAATAATAATCGACAGGGATCCCAGACCAATACAATTAGTGTGCCTCCTCTATTTTAAAACCCACGAGCCGCCACTGCAAATGTGATATTGATTTTTTTACAAAAGTTCAATAGACAAGAAGTTAATTAAGAGACTTATATTTTAGACAGCATATTTCCTGTTTTTTATCTATTTCGGCAACAAAAATCATTCCAAGCACAGTCACAGGAATGTTTTGCGTCTCTGAGTAACATGACGGTGTTTCGTTCCTGAATGAATCAGCTGTAAATGACTCAGTTCAGTCGCAATGACTCACTTAACAGTGACTTCCAGCAACCTACTGTCATTTTAATTCCACATTTAAAGTATCTTTTTATTATTCAAGTCATTTCAAATATCAGTATTCAACGTTTTATGTTTAACATATCAAAACATTATTTATGCATTTGTAACTGCAGGATAAATGCATTCATGTACTGCATTAAACAGTATGTGACTATCAATACATCTAAATGCAGCTTCTGTGTTTCTTCTGCATTGCATAGACATATTTTGTTGATATTGATTTCATTTGCTTGGTAACAGCTTATTATTCTAATTCACTGATTCAATGTAAGAATTTGACTCAAAAGATAATGCACACTTTTAGAAAAAATGGCTTTTTAATGGTTAAAATGCCCATAAAAGGTAAAAATTTATTTAAACTTATTGGAAAAGATGAATTTCTATCAGTGTGAACTGATCACCACACTAGGCCTGTCGTGATAACAACTTTTTGTTGTGCGATATACTGCCCCAGAAATAATTGTGATAAGCGATATTATTGTCATTTTAAAGACCATTTTATGCCACTCAATATATAATCATAATGTAACAGCATAATAATGCAAGAAGGCCTACACACTTCCAAATGACAACAAACTTTTAATTTTTAAGAATATTTAGATCATCAAAATATTAAATAGCTTAAAAAACCTGAATAAATATTAAATAAACATTTTCTAACAAAAAAGTAGAAAAAAAGAAAAATGCACAAAGAACTTGTATAGAGATTTTTCCATCTACAGATTTTTCCCTGACCTTCTTTTCTCTGTAATTAAGGGTGCACACTATTGCTGAAAAACACAATCACTACTTAGCAGTCAGATGTCCGTATGCACAAAGGCACAGACCCCTAAACAAGACCATATCTGCAGATGAAACTTTTTTTGTAGAAGCATTTTGTAAATTTGAACTAGCACCAACTACACCACGTTATGTACGAGAAGCTGCAAAAGACACACAGGCACAAGTGGAATGTACAAAACATGGTGACATTAATTTTTAAGTAAATATAATGGGCGATATATTGCTCCCCAAATATTATTGAGGTCATGTACATAAATTGCGCGATAAGTCGATATATTGATTATTGCGACAGGCCTACACCACACAGAATATGAAGAATATCAAAAAATGTAGGAGTCAGCTGTCCATGGTAGTTCTTAAGATACCAGCGCAATAACATATCATCTAATTATCATTGTCGACAAAAATCCCAGAAAATATTGAGGTATAATTTTTTGTCAATATCGCACACCCCTAGTTAAAAACTGCCATAAGAGTGTTTTAGCATTTAAATCTTTCAAATGCCCACATCTCAAAATCCAGTCAACAACAGATGAATAGTTCCTGTCCTTAATGTTTTGCTTTCCTGATAATCTGTTATACTCGGATATGTCATAATAAGAAAAAACATCTGTCGCTATTTCTGTTTCAATGCAACTTTAAAGCACTGTTTTTCGGTAATGTTCAAGGATGCATTAAATCTATTCATCTTATATACAGTAGCCGAAAAGAGAGGATACTCTTTTAAAATAGAGCAAGTATATTATTTCTCCAGAGATGGAGAAGGACAATAAAGATGCAAGAGAGCCTCTTTATTTGTATTAAAGCCCTTTTTCTTGACTAAAAATGTTTCCAAATTAATTTTTTCTCCAGAGATGGAGAAATAATAGTTAGGAGGACAAACGGACATTTATTAGACAACAAACTGCACATGACATATAAAGCACTAGTTGTTTGCTTTGTGTTAAAATGTCACCAAATGCTGCAAAATGTTGGTATTCAGGTAAGTTCGTTAAAGATACCAGCTTATATGATTTTTTTCATATAAGTTAAATTTTTCATATAATTTTTTTCATATTCATACATTTGGTTTTACCCTCAACCACTATCAGTGGAGAATTCATCCTAGTTCAACAAGCACAAAGCCAAAGGATGCACAAAGCAGCATGAAATTAGTTCCATATTCATCAGCATCACCTTGGAGAGGAGTTTCAGTTTTAAAAAGTGTCAAAACATCTCATTTGTATGCAGAACCAAATTAGCTATTTGAAACGTACTCGCCAAAAGTGTTAATGCTGAAGATGCTCAATGAATTTTCAGAGATGGTCTGCTAAAGACACCTGCGTTCACCATGGACCGCGATGCACGCAAACATCCTCACACAAATGGAATACCCAGGATCCTTCGTTGCAGTAGAGAACCATATATCCTCAGAGGCATTATTGAATTGCCCTGCTGTGTTTGCTGGCACAGGCTATGTGTTCACATAAATCGTTGCCTGTGGTGTAACATGGACCTGATGTCCTGCCGCATGTTCCACTGCTTGAAAAGACTGCATGACTGACAGGGATGCTTACAGGTGCATTTCTACGGTTATTTTAGTAAGGTAAATCCCATTGCTTATTATTCTTTATATTATATATCACATTCGTACTGCCCAAAATACATATTTGGGGACCTATCAACTGATTTGTGACACTCTGGAACTTGCCCTCCACTTTGCACATCTTGCATGATGCTCTTCGCAGATCGTATTTAAGACTTTATGTTTCCCTCTTGGACCATCTATAGTTTCCTTTAAACGAGTATTCCTATGGATCTCCAGTGAAAATGGCTAGTGGGACAGTTTGTCTGGTAGAGAGATGAATATTTCGACCCTCTGCACTTTAATAATATCTGAAATCTAGGGAGAGGATTTATCCACCTAATAACGGCGAAAGAATAACAGCTATAAATCTCCTCTGATGGACCCACATGTAGCAATGGACTATGCCATGCACTGCTCTTCTGCTCCAAAAGCATGTTCTGATTCATACTGACACACACACTAGCGCTCAGCACAAAGTACACACAGTCTCACGAGGCCGAAGATGCTCATGAACATGCAAGTTCTAGATAGCAAGAGTGAACAATGCAGTGGACATTTGATGTTAACACCTTGATGTATGCAGAAGTCCACCTTCCTGTGTGAAAGCCATATATATATAAGGGAAAGAGGGATACTTTTTTGTTTGGCAGTGCTAGGCACAATCATTATTTGTTTAAAGTGCTGCCCTACAGGCAATCTCACTTCAGGCCAGCCTCTGATTGCGTTATGCAGTAAAAACCACTGCAGACCACCAGCTCAACATATCAGTGAGATCGAAAACAAAGTCATTCTCAATCAAACAATGCTTTTGCAAGAAGAAGATACCTCAAATAGTGTGGCTTTGTTGAAGAGAGGTGTGATATTACTTTTTGAAGTCATAGGACATACTATTTTCACCTGGCAGATGATAAATGGGTGGGTGAAAAAACCCATAGACACAGATGGAAGGACACAAACAATACCTAAAGTCCAGAATATTATAGAGGTTAGAGGGAGTGCATTTCTGAGCTTGAGCTTGTAAGAAACCAACAAAAACACTCTAGAAACTAGGGGTGCATGGGAATAAGTTATAGTATATTAACATAGTGGATCAAACTTTTGAATGATGAAAAGAAATCGTATTTTTACTGTACACAGCATTCACCAGCCCAATCTCATGAGAAAATTTAACTATTTTCTTATTTCATATAGATGCATATCATGTTCGTATAAATGCAATAATTTGCATCATTTTTTGCAATAAAAAAAGTACTTATGAAAGTCCCAACCTTTGGTCCTAATTTAATAGTCAGTTGGGCATAAGCTTTTCATCAAAAAGAGATCATACGAATTCATCTGAATTAGCCGGCAATTAGCCAAACCATAAAATAGTTGTGAATTTTCATGTTTTAAATATTAACTCTAAGTAAATATTTGAATATAGTGTTTTAAATACATACTCAGAATTCACAACAAAATTATTTATATGGAAACATGATTTTCAGAAAAAATAAATAAATAACATGAATGTCATAAGCAGATTGTGCAGAAACATAATGAGATCATACATAAAGCGTTACAAATGCCATGAGAGTTTTTTTTGGCATTTACTCAAAATTCAACATAATTATAAAACATAAAATAGTTTAAAACATAAATAGTTTACTATCCATTGATGAATCTGTCGATTGAATTTGAAACTGACAAAAGGCAAGATAAACACTTAATTGGTGACATGGATAATATCAATGGCAATAATCTCAAAATTGCCAAATATTGGCCTATTAATCAATGGTATATCTCACTATTTGGGCCACACTAATAATAATATTGTGATTTGTTAAATTAATTTTAAGGTTATCCAAAATTGTTGTATTTTGAGTTTGGATTCTAAATGAATAAAAAATAAATAAATAAAATAAGCAAGCGTTCTTGTATACTCACAGATGTAATCTCATTTTTCCCCCAAAAAAGTGAAAAATTGTAATACAATAAAAGCATTTTATAACAAAATTGTTCTAAAATCATGTGTGCAAGCTTCCTTGTTAAATTAATTTTAAGGTTATCCAAAATTGTTGTATTTTGAGTTTGGATTCTAAATGAATAAAAAATAAATAAATAAAATAAGCAAGCGTTCTTGTATACTCACAGATGTAATCTAATTTTTCCCCCAAAAAAGTGAAAAATTGTAATACAATAAAAGCATTTTATAACAAAATTGTTCTAAAATCATGTGTGCAAGCTTCCTTTTTTTTGCTATAGGACCATATAGACAAACAGGAAGAAAGGGGATGGGATTGGGAAAGGTCCTCAAGTCAGGAGTCAGAACTCAAACTCAGGTCACCCAATATACAACATGCTGGAGCATCGGCTTCAACAATTATTTCAGTTTTTGAGCTTACAAACCAAAGGATTCTCTATTTACAAATTTAGGTGCAAACGTCTCTCAGCTTTTTGTTGGTCTTTGAAAAATGTATTATAAAAATACAAAATAATGATTCATGGTATATCAATATAGTATCATGACTTACCATGTAAGTTTGATAGGAATTAATGTCAAGACATTTTTGCAATAGCTTCTATTCTCCAAACTACTTTACTCAGATGTTCACACTGACAAGACTGAGTCATCAGGAAGCGACACCCTCCCTCGGTCTTCCTCAGTCCACATCTGATGATCTTCCCACAAGGTGTCTCACCTCCAGAAAAACGTGAAAGTGAGCACACCACGCTTCTCTAACCTTCTAAACATCTCATAAGTTCAAGTGCAACACCACAGTACACTACATATAGATTATAGATGCTAGCAGTGCACTATAAGATCCCTGAGCAACAGTGTGATAACTGACATTGAGTTAGGTAGCTTTGGAGAAGTAGGTCATAGAGCTAAAAATACCTATCTGTGTCTATCTCTCTCTCTAATCTTGAAGACAAAGAGAGTCTCTCTGGAAAAAAAAAGTGAGTGAGTGAGTGAGTGAGTGAAATGAAGAGAACAGCCCACCAGTCTCAGAAGAAGAAAAATGCCCTTATAGAATTGCGGCCGCTTATGCAAACAAACATTAAAAAGGGCCTGAGTATAGAGATGGGGAGGAAGGATCTAGAACCGGGTGACAGTCTTCGTCGACAGTCTTTTCCTATTTAAAACTTTGCTGCCGTACCATGAGTGCAGCAGGCGCAATGATATTACCCAGCGCCTGAAAATAAGCTTATTGGAAGTTACCTAGCTGGGGACTATTTTCAGGTGTTGCGTAATATCATTGCACCTGCTGCACCCATGGTACGGCAGCAAAGTTCCTTGATTATTACACCGGAGTGAGAGTATAGTTCCTAGCCATATCGGCCTAGAAAATCGCAACTTTTCATTTTCCATCAGTCTTAGTACACGATGTAACTACAGAAGGGTCAAGTTTTAAATAGGAAAAATATCGAAACTCTTTGGTCATTTTTGAGCGAGATGTTAACGGTCTAATCAGATTCAATGATCTATGCTAAGCTACAGCTAAAAGTGCTACTGCCAGACCAGGAGATCGGCTGAATGGATTCAAAAACGGTAAAACTCAACTGTTTAACTCCAGGGGAGTTGGAAAATGAGCCTATTTTCAAAAATAGTGGAGTGTTCCTTTAAGAGCAACAGTGTGAAGAATTATATAGATCTAATTTTTTCTCAGATCAGCAAGGCAAAGCGGAATAGCTATCCAAGAAGTCCGCATTTCACATCCTACGAGATGACTGGAAGAGACAGGACATCATCACTTTAGGAGACTGAGAGAGATAGTGGAAGATAGAGGAAAAATAGAGACAGTAAGTGAACCTGAGTAATTACTAGAGAGATGTGAGGACCAGTGGAGGAAGAGAGACTGAACAAAGAGAAATACGCAACGAGAACAGTGGGAAACTATTCCAAAGATTCAAAGATTCCCAATGAATTCCATCATTTCGGTGAAGGCATGCCAGTTAGCAGATAATCAGCAATCAAGGAAAGCATAATTTAATCACCATCTCTTAAAAAATGAGTGATTTATAAAAGCCAGTAATGTAAATTAGATTGGCTCCTCAACCGATATCTCCTCATGGCTTCAGAAGTACTGCACTTTAACTGGGTTCTTTGAAGAGGGTTATTGAAGAGTGTAACATCACAGTAATTCAGACGCTGATTGCAGCCCCTCTTTCTGTTCATTCATATTTCTCATGCAAATTTCTCTAAATGCACCAGAACGCACACCTGACCTTGTACATGACTAAAAACATCCATCCACAGTCAACAGCAAAGTTCACCGCTCAGGGAAACTGATCAAACCGAAGAGAACCCAGTAAGATACTGCAAGATTTGTCATGTATGTGTTACTTACATGAGTCACTGAAACTAAACTGCGGATTTACAAAATCCATAGCAGTTTTATTCCTTTACTGAAAAGTATTAGATAGTGCTACTGAAGTTAATCAAGGTACTCAATGATATTCATGCAAAATCGTATAACCTAACACTTTACAAAAAGGTACCATTAGTTAAAGGGTTAGTTCAGCCAAAAATGAAAATTAGGCTGCGTTTTACACACCCCAGTGTCATCCTAGGTGTATATGACTTTCTTCTTTCAGACGAATCCAGTCGGAGTTATATTAAAAATTGTCCTGGCTATTCCAAGCTCTGTCATTGCAGTCAGCGGGTATTGCAGTGCATCAGTCCAAAAGAAGTGAAATAAAAAGAGCCCGTTAGTGACCGTTGCTTTGTTTTGATCTCTCCGCTGCGTTTCTGCGTTCGTCACTTCTGAGCGGCGCATGCGCAAAGCCGACCTCATACGTCATCTGCCCGGAACTGCTTCCGTTTACAACAGTGAGTGCAAGCTAGATTAAAGGTATTATTAAGTTTTGAATATGAATAGTTTTCATACAAAAACGAATCGATTCGCTACAGGAGGCCTTTGTTCACCCCCCCGGAGCTGTGTGAGACACTTTTTTATGGATGGTTGCTTTTTATTTCACTTCTTTTGGACTGAAGCACTGCAATATACGCTGACGGCAATGACAGTGGACTTGGAATAGCCAGGACAATTTTTAATCTAACTCCGACTGGATTCGTCTGAAAGAAGAAAGTCATATACACCTAGGATGCCTTGGGGTGAGTAAAACACAGCCTAATTTAAATTTTTGCGTGAACTAACCTTTTAATGCATTGACTAACATTAATGAGTAATACTACGTTTGTTACAGTATTAGTTTAAAAAAAAAAGCTGTTCATTATGAGATCATGTTATCCCAGGTTCATTAAAAAGGCTAATAATACTAACAGATAGGCCTAAAACTTTTGGTTTATATAATGTATTAATAAACGTTGAAACTAACATTGGTATTGGTTATGCGATGGCTTCCATTCAGAAAAGTCACGTGAGGCACGAACTGTAAGTAGGCTTAAGCTATATTTGCAGCACATATGTGACCCTGGAGCACAAAACCAGTCATAAGTGTACATTTTTTGAAATTGACGTTTCAATATTTACGTTTCAAATATTTTTTTGAAATTGAAATCTGAAATCTGAATAAATAAGCTTTCCATTGATGTATGGTTTGATAGGATAGGACAATATTTGGCTGAGATACAACTATTTGAAATTCTGGAATCTGAGGGTGCAAAAAAAATCAAAATACTGAGAAACTCGCCTTTAAAGTTGTCCAAATGAAGTTCTTAGCAATGCATATTACTAATCAACAATTAAGTTTTTATATATTTACGGTAGGAAATGTACAAAATATCTTCATGGAACATGATCTTTACTTAATATCATAATGATTTTTGGCATAAAAGAAAAATCGATAATTTTGACCCATACAATGTTGTTTTGGCTATTGCTAAAAATATACCCCAGCGACTTAAGACTGGTTTTGTGGTCCAGGGTCACATATGTCCATACACACTTACTTTGTCAAGTCTGAATGCATTTTTTTTTTTTTACAAAACATTTGTCTGAATTCAAATTATGTCAAAGCTATTCGCTTGAATTTGCGTAACCGGTAGCAGTAGTAACCAACACCCGAATGATAGTTCACGTGTACTCTCGTTAGTTATTTTTTTATACATTGTAAGTTATTGAAATGCTATAATTTGCCACAAGGTAAGAGTTTCTTACCTCATCATAAAACCTTGCCTCGTGTCTACTGAACTCGCGCGCGCCGCTAACGGTTTTTGTGAAAGTCTCGTGCCATCATGCATAAAGTCGTTTCAAAAAGGCTTTCAAGGCATTCACAAAGCTGAAATAATATGAATAATAACATGAATAATTTACGTAGTCGAGTGTTTGGCAGCAGTGCTCAATGCTGCCACAGAGTAGACACTTAAGTTGGTTGTTTTTTTAAGTAAAAAAACAGACAAATAGCCTAACAGTCCACAAGCTATGTAATTTGGCCTGCTTGTGTTTTGGTTGTTTTTACGAAAAAAAAAGAAAAAAAAAATTTCAAACGTAATACACTCCCAGAACTAAAACGTCCCAGAAACTTAGATTTTAGATTTTTTTAGTTTTTGTAAACGTAGGCTATACTTTTATATATAATTAAATAGCATATATATAAATAGCCTATATCATTTTAGGTTTGGGTAACGTTTTAACCGTGATGTTACCAAACTGCAACCAAAATACAACGTTGTGGAGACTATTTAAGCTTGCTTGGGTCCATGTAGGCAGCAATCGTGGTTGTTACTGGAGAGAGATGCAAACCCGGTGTTCTCACAAATAATGCTACCTATCAGATTATGCTGTATTTATCCTACTGTAAGGGTGGGTTTAGGGTTGGGGTAGGTGTACATGTTAATAAAGCCTCACACCTTATTAATATCATGCTGGAAGCAAAATCTGATAGGTAGCACTTTTCGCTATCGAATTATGCTACCATCTGTTTTAATGGGAGGTAGCAAAATCTGACAGGGTAGCACACCGGTGTTGTGCCGAATTCTGCAAATGTCGGCACTACACCGGCACAAGTGCAATTTCCTCTTTATCAGATACACTCACATATGCATGCCAAATACAAACACGTCTCCCCATTCGAAAGGTCCCCGTCTCTAGCAGACGAATGTAAAGCAATTTTTGGCACTGAGCCCGTGTGGCGTCTGCGTGCCGCACGCCGAAAAAATGTGTCAGTGTGCACAAAGGAATCTAATGGAAACTTCACAGAATGTGCACTGATGCAACAGCGCACAAGAGAGATCAGATGTTGCACTCCACTAAAATGTCATGTTTAAGCATGCATATTAGAAATCATATTCACGATGCACGTAATTTGTACAATCTAATGTGTGCGATCAGCGCGTGCAAAGTAACCACTGAAAACCCTCGGTGTGATAAACTGTAACCTTTTCCGGTTCTGGCAGTTTGCACCTAAATGTTATCCTCTGACAAACAGCACGCCAGATCGTTTTGTTTGACATCATATTACACAAAAGCAAAAGCAAAAGGTTCAAGTATCGTCGTTTATCTTGAGACTCGGCGACGAGTGAACTCTCCGATTCCAATACCAACAACTGTAAGTTCCCCGTGATCAATACTGACCAGGGACGCCGGGTGTTGTAAGAGTTGTAAGGAGGTCTAGTGACACGTAATGCAGAAATTACACCCGAGACTCTGCACTTTCTAACATGCCATATTTGCCCAGATGACAAAATGTCGTCGCATGCATTATTATTTATTGCATTTCAACATGCGTTCGTAGTTTAAACCTCGCCGGCATTTTATACTTTTAAAAATGTTTGTATATTTGTGAATTAGAACGATCGCTGTTTGTTGCATGCCATGTATTCCATAACGCAAAAAAAATATATATATAATTTTTTTTACTTACGATTTCAGAGGATTTTGGACCACTGTGGCCATTTTGATATAGAATGATACAATGTAAGACTGCAGATCCCCGGTATTGTACATGTAATATAGCAGCAATTTCAATTTCATTCATTCTCTGGGGCTGCGGCTGGATCGGCCAGCCAATAGGAGCACGACTGGCTGACGGTCACTGCGGGGAAATGTAGTTTTTATTCCCTGATGGCTTCAGGAGACAGCGGTGCGCGTACTACAAATATCACAATGCACTGCGGTTAACTGTATACTAGTCCCGCCTTGATTTTGGATGGGCAAGCCAAAACATCTACTGTAAATTCAAGGTTGGATTGCTGGACTGTCTGTCAGTATTTTTGATCTCATGTTGGTAGTTTCTTATAATTCGTAGATATAACCTTCATAAAAAATCTCTCGCTACCCGTCGATACTTCTCGCTTTGAGACAATATTTATTTTCTTAGTATGCATGTAATTATATTATATCTATTAGAGATAATCCGAGCAAATTTCGGTAGGCACTGATCAATATAATTATTACATAGCTTTATCCTGCTATATATGTGCGCTATAGGTTTATATACCACTAACACAATTCCATCGACTTCTGTTGTGAGCTAATAATAGTTTTCATCTTCTAAATCTAAACCTCAAACAAACTTTTCTGCATTTTTACATTTTCATTAATTTCTTATTTTAAAAAAATTCTACAGCCTGGCCTTAAAACAGGCTAGAGACGAGTAATATTAATGGACAATCCCAGTAAACCAGTTCTACTGTGTGTTTTTATACTGCTTATGTAATGAGAAACATTTACATCTAAATATTGTGAATATTATCAGCCAGACTGACCTCTAATAGAAATGGAATGACTGCAAAGGGCTCTTCAGTCCAGTTAACTGCAATGGCGCCACTTTGAAGGCATTCTGTGACATGTGATATTTATAGATCCCTGCTAACAAATATTTAATGAACCTTAGCAAGCTCTATGGAATGACTGAACAAAAATGTCCTGTTGATTCATAAGGGATTACTGCAGAATTGGTGCATTTTTGGGGGGATTTTAGAGTTGAGCTAATCTTCCATTTAAGATGTTGCTCTGCAATCAATTCTAAAACTAAATGTAAATATCAGTGCTATTCTATTTGCACCTACCGACAACATTTTTACTAAATTTACAAAAATTTGATTTCCTAATCATACAATAATGAGCTCGTGTGATCATTTTTTCATGGAGGCTTGTTTTTATTGACCTGGATACTACAGTGTAAATTCTGCACACAAAGACTGCTATGAGACAGTTGATCATAACAGCCACTAGAGGGCGTCCAAATGCTCAATAACGCACAATGAAGGCGGCCGATAGAGTAGCAACAGCGCCCTCTTGAGTCCAGCTAGAAAACCAAGCAGCGCTAGCAGCGCAGCAGCAGCAGCAGCAGCAGCTAGTAGTCCTGGGACAGTTGTAGTCCAAGTAGCTTTCCAGAGAGTTGTGATGGTTTTAAATCTTTCACTATGTCTGAAATGCTGCTGAAAGATATGGAAGAGATTTCTCTCGGGCCTGTTAAAATGGACGAGCAGAAGGAAAATGGACGGAGTTTTCTCCTGGTGGACGAAAACGAAAGCTTGCAGGTTTGTTTTTGTTAGCTTCGGTGTTAGCCATCCAGCTATTAGGTAAACAGCACATGTAGGGTCTTAGTTGTTTTTATACACTTTGATAGATCAATTCACGAGCACGCTAATAACTAATTATGGTATGTGTAATTTAAATAATAAACAGATTAACTAACCCTAAACTCAATATGATTGCATCATAAGGAAGGGCTGTCTTCTGACAACATTTAGAGCCATTGATCAATATTGATTATATCAAGGGTTTGTTTAGTTTAGTGTGCTGCTGCTGGCCCATGTGCTACAGCAGATGATACATCTGTCACGAATGATCTCGGTGCTGGATACTGCTGTTATGTTATTTCTCTAACATGATATTCTGATGTTCTTTGGTAATACCATGGTATACGGATGTAGCAGCTATTCGCTGTGATCTATGAGATAGACACTCAACAATGAGAGTCAACAATGAGTGTCGTTTCATAGGCTATTTTA
>NW_015505948.1:450663-470774 GCF_001515645.1 Sinocyclocheilus grahami
ATTGGAAGTATTTTTTAGAGAGCGATGGGCAGCTATGAAGAGCGACTGAGTCAATATTTATTTTCTTAGTATGCATGTAATTATATTATATCTATTAGAGATAATCCGAGCAAATTTCGGTAGGCACTGATCAATATAATTATTACATAGCTTTATCCTGCTATATATGTGCGGTATAGGTTTATATACCACTAACACAATTCCATCGACTTCTGTTGTGAGCTAATAATAGTTTTCATCTTCTAAATCTAAACCTCAAACAAACTTTTCTGCATTTTTACATTTTCATTCATTTCTTATTTAAAAAAAATTCTACAGCCTGGCCTTAAAACATGCTAGAGACGAGTAATATTAATGGACAATCCCAGTAAACCAGTTCTACTGTGTGTTTTTATACTGCTTATGTAATGAGAAACATTTACATCTAAATATTGTGAATATTATCAGCCAGACTGACTTCTAATAGAAATGGAATGACTGCAAAGGGCTCTTCAGTCCAGTTAACTGCAATGGCGCCACTTTGAAGGCATTCTGTGACATGTGATATTTATAGATCCCTGCTAACAAATATTTAATGAACCTTAGCAAGCTCTATGGAATGACTGAACAAAAATGTCCTGTTGATTCATAAGGGATTACTGCAGAATTGGTGCATTTTTGGGGGGATTTTAGAGTTGAGCTAATCTTCCATTTAAGATGTTGCTCTGCAATAAATTCTAAAACTAAATGTAAATATCAGTGCTATTCTATTTGCACCTACCGACAACATTTTTACTAAATTTACAAAAATTTGATTTCCTAATCATACAATAATGAGCTCGTGTGATCATTTCTTCATGGAGGCTTGTTTTTATTGACCTGGATACTACAGTGTAAATTCTGCACACAAAGACTGCTATGAGACAGTTGATCATAACAGCCACTAGAGGGCGTCCAAATGCTCAATAACGCACAATGAAGGCGGCCGATAGAGTAGCAACAGCGCCCTCTTGAGTCCAGCTAGAAAACCAAGCAGCGCTAGCAGCGCAGCAGCAGCAGCAGCAGCTAGTAGTCCTGGGACAGTTGTAGTCCAAGTAGCTTTCCAGAGAGTTGTGATGGTTTTAAATCTTTCACTATGTCTGAAATGCTGCTGAAAGATATGGAAGAGATTTCTCTCGGGCCTGTTAAAATGGACGAGCAGAAGGAAAATGGACGGAGTTTTCTCCTGGTGGACGAAAACGAAAGCTTGCAGGTTTGTTTTTGTTAGCTTCGGTGTTAGCCATCCAGCTATTAGGTAAACAGCACATGTAGGGTCTTAGTTGTTTTTATACACTTTGATAGATCAATTCACGAGCACGCTAATGATGATCTCGGTGCTGGATACTGCTGTTATGTTATTTCTCTAACATGATATTCTGATGTTCTTTGGTAATACCATGGTACACGGATGTAGCAGCTATTCGCTGTGATCTATGAGATAGACACCCAACAATGAGAGTCAACAATGAGTGTCGTTTCATAGGCTATTTTATAGTGTTTTCAGGAACCAGCCTAAAAGTGATCGATTGCTGTCACTTTGAGAGATTGTTACTGTATAGAGACCCAAAAATAAAACTTCATTATGTACTTACTCTTTTGTTGTTTCAAACCCATATGACTTTCTTTCTTTAGTGGAACACAAAAGAAAATTCACGACTGATGACATAATTGTAATTTTAGGTGAACTGTCTCTTTAAGATTCTTACAAATGGTGATAGACAGACAGACAGACAGACAGACAGACAGACAGATGGATAGATAGGTGGGGCAGGCATCCAAGAGAAACCATTAACACAGAATTCTGCAAACTCATTGTGAAATTACAGCAGAAAACGTCCAGTAGCCCACACAGGCCGAATTAGAATTACAATTCTGCATGCATCTAAAACAGAATCTCACAGAATTGCTATGTTTGAAAGCATTAAGAACTGAACCGTCATTATTATATGTGTATGTGTAGGTAGGGCCGGCCTATACATGTTAGAGGTCTTCTGTTAAACATTGTGTTCTCCAACTGTTCGCAAATGTTTTAATTGGTTACATTTGTCTAAATCATTTAATATTATATTGTTCTATTTACATATATTGCTTTGGTAGTATGGAATTGAAAATTGAAATGGACTGAATTGGTAAACAGATGATGGATGGATGGATGGATGGATGATAGGCAAAATGATAGATAGATAGATAGATAGATAGATAGATAGATAGATAGATAGATAGTAAAAGTAAACCTTTTACTCTTTCTCTCTTCCAGGTGAAGAACGAAGCAGAGTTTTTGCAGAAGTTGGGCTGCAGTGCTGCTCAGGGAGTCAAAGTGCTTTCTATCTTCGGTAATACGGGCGACGGCAAGTCCCACACTCTCAATCACGTGCTTTTCAGTGGTGAAGAGGTGTTCGTCACGTCTCCTTCTCCGTCCTCATGCACGGTGGGCGTATGGGCCGCTTACGAGCCGCACCTGAACCTGATCGTGCTGGACACGGAGGGCCTGCTCGGGGCCGCCAGTCAGCAGAACCGCCGGATGCGCCTGCTGCTGAAGGTTCTGGCCGTATCAGACGTGGCCATCTACCGCACGCGGGCTGAGAGGCTGCACAACGACATGTTCCAGTTCCTCGGCAGCGCGTCGGCCGCTTACCTGAAGCACTTCACACCTGAGCTCCGCGCTCTGTCTAGCCGCTGTGGGCTAGACGTGCCTCTCTCCAGCCTGGGACCTGCTGTTATAGTTTTCCAGGAGACTCTTCGCACTCAGCTGCTAGGCCAGGGTAAGTCAGAGCAAGCAGACTTTCACTGTTTACAAGGCCTGCAGTGTTTATCAATATGAATACAGCATTTTTCTGATACATGTTGTTGCCAAAGGCTGTTGTACGACTAGCCTGGGGGCAAAGGGATTGCTGTTTAAACTTGGGTCTGCACACCCTCATGGGGCCTAAACACATAGCCAGGGGGGTCTTTGAAAAAGTCCTGAATTTTAGACTAGTGGAGAATCCCACAGGAAAGATGTAAGTTGTCAGTCAAACCAAAGGCTTTATTTCAAACTCAATTGTTTCATCGTTCCTGCTTTTATTTCTGTCTGCTTAGTGATGAGAATTTCAATTTGTTTAGTTGTTTCTCTGTAGTCAAATGACAAATCTTTATAGAGATTTCATTTGAGTCAGTAATACATGGGCCACAATGCTCATTTTTATCTTATTTTAATCAAAAATACATAATAATGTAATGCATACAAACAAAGACTTAAATGCATGATGAACATGTTTTTTTGTGTTTTTTTTATTCATTTTGAACTGTCCTGATGTCATAATAAAGAAACATTTTTGACATTTTGACAAAACAAGATCGATATAATCATTTAATATTATTTCTATCTATCTATAATTTAATATTATTTATATCTATCTATCTCTAATCTATATATATATATATATATCAAAAGATTAACTGCGATTAATCGCATCCAAAATAAAAGTTTTTGTTTACATAATATATGTGTGTGTACCTTTATTATGTAACCTATATATAAATACACACCCATGCATTTATATATTTAAGAAAAGTATGTTACATTTATATATTAAATATATTTATATATATATAATATAAATTATATGAATATAAATATATACATGTAAATAAATGTAAATATTTTCAAAATATATTAAAAAAAAAACTTTGGATGCGATTAATCGTTTGACAGCACTATATATATATATATATATTCATTTTATTTTATTCAAAATATACTGTTAAATATTTTAAAACTTTTAACAAATATTTTGTACACTCAAAATATATAAGGAATATATTTTAAGGAAATAAGGAAAATATTTTTACTGTTTACTTACTGGTTAGAACACATGACATTTTCAGGTTTCGTTATTAAATATTTAGTTTTCTTGAAAATCGTATATATATATTTTTTAATCTTATGAAACCAAGATGAATACAAAGAGATAAAGATATTACATAAGATATAATGCTATATTGCATCTTCAGGTGCTTTATTGCTTCTATAAAAGGTTGTTATGCAATAAAAAAAATTTATTAGGACACATTTTCAAAGAAATACATTTTTTAAATCATTTGTGTAAAAGAACAATCAAAACGTTGGAGGTAGCTTAATGGTTAAGCAACTAGTTATCTAACACAGATTGCAGGAAAATCCCAAGACAGGGTGACTCAGGTGTGGAGTGTTACAAAGATCACAATACTGCTCAGTTATAATTATGCCCTTGGGTAAACTCCAGGTTTTCAGCATGCTGTAAATCATGGTACATGAAAAATGCATAAAAATCTTTAAATGCCTGTAAAACTTCTTTCATCTTTTAATTTTTATTTTGAAACAATTAAATTAGTGCCATCCAATGAAGTGTGTCAGGCTAGAGAAATATGGGTTTGGTTTTCTTTATCCAGATGGCTCTGTCCTGGGGCAAGCAGACACACTTCTGCAAAAGCGCTTCCATGACTTGGGCCAGAGCACAGACGCCTTCAGCTCTGTTCAGTACGTCGGCACCCAAACCATCACTCCCCCCACAGACTACTCACAGTTACTGCAGATTGTCAATCAGCAGGTGAACAACACATCCCAGCGAGCCCCGCGCCAGCCTGCCATTGTGTTCAGTGCATTGCAGGTAAACAGCGCCTCAAACATTTCTTTGTGTGTGTGTGTAAAGCGACCCTAAAAAGAATTTAGACACTAAAAGCTTTCATATTTGGTTTGATATTTTGTATCTAATTCAATTACAGTAAATTCATGTATTTAAAGGAGTAGTTCAATCAAAAACGGATAATGTCATAATCACAAAAGAGGAAGTTTAGCAGAATGTTCACAATGCTCTTTTCCATACATTGAAAGTAAAGGGTGACCAGGGAATTTCAAGTTCCAAAAGGGACTAAAAGCAACATAAAAGTGGTTCATTTGACTCTGTACCTTTAAATATACATTACATTCACAACCATTCAAAAGTTTGGGGTTAAAATTATTATTATATATTTTTTTACATTTAAATGTAAAAATGTATTACATTACATTACATTTATTCACGTCTAAGATTGCATTAAATTGATCAACTTTAAAATTGGAACAAAATAGTGGCTTTTAAGATTTCTATTTGAAATAAATCCTATTATTTCGAACTTTCTGTTGAAATGAAAAAATGCATCAGTTTCCACAATAATATTAAGCAGCATGATTGTTTTCAACATTGATAATAACAAAAATAAAATTCTTGATTAAATTAAGAAATTAAATTTGTTAAATAAAAGTAAAACCATAAAATAATTATTGTTTCTTGAAATAAAATAAATTTTAACTGAAATAAAATAAAATATAAAAAATCGTAAACTTCTTTTATTTCAACATTTTGCCAAGCCAACTATTCTCATTTTTATTAAGCTTATCTTAACCTACAATAACTATACTAAGGTAAAAAAGTAAAACTTTAAATTTAAAATGAAAACAAAATATAAAAATAAAACCTAGTGCTGTCAAACGATTCATCGCGATTTATCGCATCCAAAATAAAAGTTTTTGTTTACATAACATATATAAATGTACTGTTTATATTTATTATGTATATATAAATACACACACATGCATGTATATATTTAAGAAAAAAAGTGTAATGTTTATATTTGAAAAATATTTTTATATAATAAGTTATATGAATATAAATATATACATTTAAATATTTTCTAAATATATGTATGTGTGTGTATTTATATGTACATAATGAATATACACAGTACACACACATATATTATGTAAACAAATATGTTTATTTTGGATACGATTAATCGCGAATTAATCATTTGACAGCGCTAATGAAAACTAATTCAAAATATTATTAAAAATCACCAAATCAGCATATTAAAATGATGTTTGAAGGATCATGCGACACTAAAGCCTGGTGTAATGGTTGCTAAAAATTCAACTTTTCCATCACAGGAATAAATTATATTTTAAAATATATTAAAATCGAAAAATAAAAAAAATTGGAAAAATATTTTATAATATTACTGTTTGTACCATATTTAAAATCAAATAAATGCAGCCTCGGTGAACATGGTGACTTCTTTCAAAAACATCTTACCAATCTTTTGAACGGTAGTGACTCAAGTGTCCTAAACTACTTTTTGGGGTCAGTGTATGTATGTATGTGTTCACCTTTGTCCACTGAGCATGTTTCTGAAAACACGCTTCACTGGACTTCACTACTCTGCTCTCTCTCAGGCCTTGAGCAACAGATTCTGTGGCGAGATCTCAGATGACAAAATCAGCATATGCTCCTTTTTTCCTGATGAATATTTCACTTGCCCATCAGTCTGTCTCAGCTGCAAGTAAGTCCACACATGCTCTGAGCTGTAGATTGAATGCTGTTTTTGTTTATTTACATACAGGTTGAATGCACTGATGCATTGTGTTTGATGCATAATAAATCAAGAAAATTGCTGCATTGTCACATCAGACTCTAATTTCTTCACATCAACACTGAGCCACTTCATAATTTGATGAATTGCTGTTATAAAGAACTAGGATCTCTATTCAGCATGTAAAACTCATGGAAATGAGTTGCACATGAATGTAATTAGATTGTTTGTTGAGTTGTTTGTTATTGTTTTAGCTTGTGCGTGACTTAATAGAGCAGTACTCTTCAAGAGTACTTAAGAACTAGTGAATCATAACTAACCTCTCCAAAATTCCATGGCTTTAGTGTTCGGTGTAAGAATGGCATGAACCACCAGAAAGACGGGGTCTCACACATGGCCGATGGATTATGTCAGTATGCCCACCAATACAACAATAAAGTTCTCATTTGTAAGGTAAGAACTCACTGTCATGGCTAGTTCCCTTTCGAGGGAACTTCGAACTGCGTCCTCTAGAGGTCGCTATGGGGGGACACCTTCAGTGTGACCAGTGTCTGAAGCATATATCTAAAAACGACAATAACATTGGCTGGCGACAACCTATGACGTCATTACCCTGCGCGATCACAGTATAAAAGGGCGCCGGGATAACACGTCATCCTCTTCTTCGTCTTCACTGACTGTTTGTTTATGTTAGCGTTAAGCTAAACACGACTAGGAGTGCATGTTTCTCGCCAGAGGCTTTGCTATGATACCTCCAGTTTCACACGGCTCGCGTGCTGTGTGTGTGTGTGTGGTGAAGAGCAAGCGCGTTCAGCTCTCGAGGGAGTTGGATGCACTCTGCATTCATTGCTTATTTCTTCTGAGGGATAAGCATGAATTGAACGCGCTCGTCTCACAAGGAGGCAACTTGTGCTCATCGTGATGCATTCGCGGGACTACTGAGGGGGATGTGAGCATTTCACCATTTACCCGAGTTTGTAGATTGCGTTTGCATGAGTTTGTTCGCCTCTCGCGGGAATAGCTATGCATTCACGGCAGCGTTTTTCGTTTGCGCTTGATTTCCGAGGTAATCTAGCTGTTGGGCGGAGCGTGTTTAGCTCCCGCGGGAGCTGAATGCATGCTGTGCATTGCGGTCGCGGTGAGAACATGGAAAGGACCTGACGGGAAATTTCTCCCTATCAGTAATTTCCTTTTGTTTATATAGTAAATGTATAGTGTGGATCTGTCTGCAGATATTGGACAGATGGTTTATATCATGTCCTTCTCAGATAACCACATTATACTGCACTCCGGCTTGAGTTCAAAAAATAAAAAAATAAAAGAGCCTTCCCGATCTTCATTTGGAGATCGAGGAGGTTTGGAAAAATCCATTCTCGTCCCACATCCACAGATTCCAGCATACTAGTTATGCCAACATCGAGGGAATGCATGAGAATGGTTATGAGAAGATGCCACGGACTACTGAGGGGGATGTGAGCATTTCACCATTTACCCGAGTTTGTAGATTGCGTTTGCATGAGTTTGTTCGCCTCTCGCGGGAATAGCTATGCATTCACGGCAGCGTTTTTCGTTTGCGCTTGATTTCCGAGGTAATCTAGCTGTTGGGCGGAGCGTGTTTAGCTCCCGCGGGAGCTGAATGCATGCTGTGCATTGCGGTCGCGGTGAGAACATGGAAAGGACCTGACGGGAAATTTCTCCCTATCAGTAATTTCCTTTTGTTTATATAGTAAATGTATAGTGTGGATCTGTCTGCAGATATTGGACAGATGGTTTATATCATGTCCTTCTCAGATAACCACATTATACTGCACTCCGGCTTGAGTTCAAAAAATAAAAAAATAAAAGAGCCTTCCCGATCTTCATTTGGAGATCGAGGAGGTTTGGAAAAATCCATTCTCGTCCCACATCCACAGATTCCAGCATACTAGTTATGCCAACATCGAGGGAATGCATGAGAATGGTTATGAGAAGATGCCACCTGTTGAAGAGATGCTGGCCTGCTATCTCTCCATGGGGGAGACATCTTCTCTTAAGGCTCCCTCCTTGCCATCCAAACCCCTTCAGGAAAATAAATCTTGTTTGAATGTTAGGGCATACGCGGCAGCAGGTCAGGCTGCAGTCTCGTTGCACACCATGGTGGTGCTTCAGGCTTTTCAGGCTGATCTGCTGAAAGACCTGGATAAAGTCTATCCCCTGATGAGGTGGCTGAGTTGCATCGCACCACGGATCTTGCTCTCCGTGCCGCTAAGCAGGCCGCCACTGCCATTGGCAGATCAAAAAAAAGGCAGCCATGGTGGTTACGGAGAGACATCTGTGAGTGAGTCTGGTGGATATCAGGTCGAAAGAGAAGGGCTTTCTTCTTGATGCGCCGGTTTCCCCTTCTGAGCTTTTCGGCACTTCCGTCGAGACGGTGGTCGTGAGGTTTAAGAAGGCCAAGACATGCTCGGCTGTCTTTAAATCCTTTATTCCACGAGGGTCCAGGCTTCGGACTTCGCCACCAGCCTATATCATGAGCCTGAGTCATGTACGGGAGCCATGGTTGATGAGTACGATCCATTTTTATCTACTCTACTGCTAGTTCTTGTGTATTTGATGCTAGCCTTTCTCTGCAGCACTACTCGGACCTGTTCTGTTTTTCTGACTTTAGGTTTGACCCACCTACTAAGTCAGGACCTCCTGCTGTTGACCAATTACAGTGATAGTTTCACTCATCGGTTCTGGTTCCAGGCTGGTGATAGTCCTCATGGTGATAGGGCTTCTGAGGAAGTATCCCAGCATCAGGTCCCCAGTATAACGCTGCAACCTCAGGACCTGTGGGTCCTTCTCGTGGGCTAGTACTCTTCTGAGTACATGCTTCGCGACATGCTCCCTATCCTCTGGCCAGGTGCGAACTACTCATTTCTCACCCTGAGGGGTCTCCCAAGATTTGAATCGTTCCTTAACCTTCATGCACGTTCTCTGAGCTAGAACTCCTCTCGCTGACGCATTGAGGAGCTCAATGCTCCATAGACAGTCGGGCCCGTGGGTCCTCACTGTCACACTGTCCTTATGGTTGAACCAGTAAATCACCCCTCTGCGGAGTGGGCTGGAGTACACTGCGTTCCCTGAGGTAAGAGGGATTTGTGTTTCTGTGGGAACCCCTCCTTTGTGCTTCTGCTCTGAGGAGCAGTAAGCTCTATACACATGAATGGTTATTGGGTCCCGCTATTTCTTCAGCTATTTCTTTCTTCTGGTCGAGCGGAGAAGTGCTCCCCTCTCTGTGAGGGTTAGCTATGAGACGCTCCGTGGCAGTGACATCAGGTAGTTGGGCCACTTGCTGCTTCCCTGATAAGCTGCCTCTATTCGGGTCAAGCCAGGCAGTGCTCCCCTTACCTCAGAGGGTTGTCTTTGAGCCTGCCGCTCCCGATTGAGTGTCTGAGGATCTGAGGACTTCTGGGCATCTGTGAGCAGATGCTTCGGAATCTTTTTAAAGCCATGCTATGGTAAGTGCACACGCTAAGCTTCTGTGCACTTTCTAAAATCCACATAGTGGTAAGTGTGCACGCTAAGCACTCTGCGCACTTTCTAATATCCTGTATGGGAAGGGTTGATTTCACCGCTCCGTGGGCTGTTCTCATGGTGGTGTTTAGCAGTGCTCCCCTCTATCAGAGGGTTGCCTATGAGCATGTTACCCCTTTTCTGAATTCGGAGTTCTCCTCTCACGTGGAGAGTTGAGTTCTCTGTTTTCCCAGAGCACCTGGAACCAGCAACATCAAGCGAGCTAGGCCCTTCCTCTGCCTCCCTGATGCGCTGAGTTTTTGGCTAAGCTTGCAGTACTCTTACCCTTCAGGATTTCTAACAAACATGCTGTAGGTCGAGCCCCCTCTCGGCTGAGAGCTGGGTGTTATGCTCCCTCAGCTAGGTAACTTACTGCTAGCCATTCCAGCATTATACCATGAGGATGAGGTTTTATTTTTGTTTACGTTTTTTGTATTAATTTCTTTTAGTTCGTTTTTTCTTGTTTTATGTTTTTAATTTAAATTTGTAGTTTTGTTTTTTGTGAGCTTTTATTTTTTGTTTTGTTTCATCTTTATTTTTTGCTTAGATTTTTTTTTTGTTTGTTTAATTTTGGTTTTTTATATTTTTGCTTTACTTAATTTTTTAGTTTGTTTTATTCATTTGACTTTTTGTTGTACTATTAATATTCACTTTTGCGTTGCCAATATGCAGTTTTTCATGTAAAACAAATCACAATAAATTGAATTCAAATTGATTAAGACTTGGCGCTTAGATTTAATGAGATTTGCCACATTTTTACTGTTAATTGAGGTTTTAGATTAATCAGTTTGCAAAAACTGTCTTATATGGATTACATTTCTCAATTTCAAATGAAAGGATATTGAATGGATGCAAAGGATGATAAACCATTTCTTTTACCCATGCAGAGGTGCTATGAGAGCGGAAGAGAAGTGATGGTCATACCGAAAACATCTGCCTCCACAGATAACCAATGGTTTGGTTTGGCCAAGTATGCATGGTCAGGGTAAGTAAGATGGTTTTCTTATTGAAATTAGACGGGAAGAATGCTCTAAACCGTGGTCTTATTCTACAGTAGGGGTGGAAATCGGATGGTTCGTCACGATACGATACAATATCGATTCTCATTTGCCGATACTTCAAAAAATGATATGATACGATTTCGAAACAGGAGAATATCGATTAATATATCGATATTATTATATTATATATCTATTTTAAATAACCATCTACATTTTTATTAACTCACAAATGCAACCGAAACATATAAAATGAACATTTATCTTAAATTTTCACATCCTGTTCCTCAATTGGGACATTCACAACAAAAAATAGTACAGAAATGTAATAATCAAATGTAAAATAACACTGCATAGTCTTGACTGTATAGATTAAATATAGATGAATCCTTATTAGGGGTGGAACGATACATGTATTCGTACCGAACCGTCACGGTACGGACATCTCGGCATGAGGCCTTACAACGAATACAGGCAATTCACCCCGGTATCTTTAAAATCCATGTTATGGTAAGTGCGCACGCGAAGTCCCTGTGCACTTTCTAAAATCCACGCTGTGGTAAGTTTGCTCATCAAGCATTTTGCATTATTTCTAAAATCCTGTATGGTAGGGGCTACGCGGGCGGCTTCGTGCCCTTTCTTTGAGTCGTTTAGGCGTTCCACCTTGGGCACCACTCTACCTATGTATCCTCAGGATACCTACTTTAACAAGGTGTTGCTACTAGGGGTCTGTTGAGACAGTTCCTTCAGCAAGCTCATGCAGGGCAAGCAGTAGCCCCCTGGGTGACAGGCCAAGACCTGGTTACGCTTCTAGGCGCTTGGTCGTATCCCCTTAAAGGAATCTCTTCCTGATTCCAAGCCTTTAAGCTCTACCCTGGACCCAGGAGTCCTGGCCCTAACAGGTACGTTTATGGGGTATGTAGCTTAGGCTTTTGGCCATAAGGGATAATGTCACTGACAGCCATCTAACCGTCCAAGGGGCAACTCCCTTAAAACTTTGGTAGAGTTGGTACTTAGTGCTCGCCTGTGGTTTGGCATGCACTCCCCTCAGCATGGTGGCGTGGATATACCGTTCCCCATAGCGACCTCTAGAGAACGCAGTTTGAAGTTCACTCGAAAGGGAACGTCTCGGGTTATGTATGTAACCATGGTTCCCTGAGAAGGGAACGAGACACTGCGTCCTCTAGTTTCCTTGCCATGCTGCGGATGCAAGCTTTAGACGAAGAAGTGGATGACGTGTTATCCCGGCGTCCTTTTATACTGTGATCGCGCAGGGTAATGACGTCATAGGCTGTCTAGAGGACACAGTGTCTCGTTCCCTTCTCAGGAACCATGGTTACATACGTAACCCGAGATGTTCTCAAGGTCAAGATGAATGTTTTCAGGTTTTTTTGTGTGTTTTATTCAGTTCTTTGTTTTGTTTAAATTAGCATTCTTATTTTGATTAGTTTTGTTTTTTGTGTTTTTATTATTTATTTATTTTTTCTTTTATTTGTTTTGTTATTTTTTATTTTATTTTTATTTTTGTTTTTACTTTTCTATTTTTTATTTTTAGTTTTTTGTTTGTTCGTTTTATTTTTGTTTACGTTTTTTGTATTAATTTCTTTTAGTTCGTTTTTTCTTGTTTTATGTTTTTAATTTAAATTTGTAGTTTTGTTTTTTGTGAGCTTTTATTTTTTGTTTTGTTTCATCTTTATTTTTTGCTTAGATTTTTTTTTTGTTTGTTTAATTTTGGTTTTTTATATTTTTGCTTTACTTAATTTTTTAGTTTGTTTTATTCATTTGACTTTTTGTTGTACTATTAATATTCACTTTTGCGTTGCCAATATGCAGTTTTTCATGTAAAACAAATCACAATAAATTGAATTCAAATTGATTAAGACTTGGCGCTTAGATTTAATGAGATTTGCCACATTTTTACTGTTAATTGAGGTTTTAGATTAATCAGTTTGCAAAAACTGTCTTATATGGATTACATTTCTCAATTTCAAATGAAAGGATATTGAATGGATGCAAAGGATGATAAACCATTTCTTTTACCCATGCAGAGGTGCTATGAGAGCGGAAGAGAAGTGATGGTCATACCGAAAACATCTGCCTCCACAGATAACCAATGGTTTGGTTTGGCCAAGTATGCATGGTCAGGGTAAGTAAGATGGTTTTCTTATTGAAATTAGACGGGAAGAATGCTCTAAACCGTGGTCTTATTCTACAGTAGGGGTGGAAATCGGATGGTTCGTCACGATACGATACAATATCGATTCTCATTTGCCGATACTTCAAAAAATGATATGATACGATTTCGAAACAGGAGAATATCGATTAATATATCGATATTATTATATTATATATCTATTTTAAATAACCATCTACATTTTTATTAACTCACAAATGCAACCGAAACATATAAAATGAACATTTATCTTAAATTTTCACATCCTGTTCCTCAATTGGGACATTCACAACAAAAAATAGTACAGAAATGTAATAATCAAATGTAAAATAACACTGCATAGTCTTGACTGTATAGATTAAATATAGATGAATCCTTATTAGGGGTGGAACGATACATGTATTCGTACCGAACCGTCACGGTACGGACATCTCGGCATGAGGCCTTACAACGAATACAGGCAATTCACCCCCAATCCAGAAGGGGGCGCCCGCTGCAATGCAACACTGTTTGATAACCGGCCGCCAGCAGAAGAACAGCGAATGCCAACTTGAAAACAAAGCCCACTAGACAGTGACCATGTGCTGATTCTGAATGAGTCTCTCACAGACTGACAAAGGAGTATACTTTAAAGGGGTCATATGATGCGATTTCAATTTTTCCTTTCTCTTTGGAGTGTTACAAGCTCTTGGTGCATAAAGATGATCTGTAAAGTTGCAAACACTAAAGTCTCAAAACCAAAGAGATATTCTTTATAAAAGTTAAGAGTTAACCACGCCTACCTAAAACGGCTCGTTCTAACACGCCCCCACATGTCTACGTCACGATCTGGGAAGATTTGCATAACATCGCCCAAATGTTTGGGTGACAGGCCAAGACCTGGTTACGCTTCTAGGCGCTTGGTCGTATCCCCTTAAAGGAATCTCTTCCTGATTCCAAGCCTTTAAGCTCTACCCTGGACCCAGGAGTCCTGGCCCTAACAGGTACGTTTATGGGGTATGTAGCTTAGGCTTTTGGCCATAAGGGATAATGTCACTGACAGCCATCTAACCGTCCAAGGGGCAACTCCCTTAAAACTTTGGTAGAGTTGGTACTTAGTGCTCGCCTGTGGTTTGGCATGCACTCCCCTCAGCATGGTGGCGTGGATATACCGTTCCCCATAGCGACCTCTAGAGAACGCAGTTTGAAGTTCACTCGAAAGGGAACGTCTCGGGTTATGTATGTAACCATGGTTCCCTGAGAAGGGAACGAGACACTGCGTCCTCTAGTTTCCTTGCCATGCTGCGGATGCAAGCTTTAGACGAAGAAGTGGATGACGTGTTATCCCGGCGTCCTTTTATACTGTGATCGCGCAGGGTAATGACGTCATAGGCTGTCTAGAGGACACAGTGTCTCGTTCCCTTCTCAGGAACCATGGTTACATACGTAACCCGAGATGTTCTCAAGGTCAAGATGAATGTTTTCAGGTTTTTTTGTGTGTTTTATTCAGTTCTTTGTTTTGTTTAAATTAGCATTCTTATTTTGATTAGTTTTGTTTTTTGTGTTTTTATTATTTATTTATTTTTTCTTTTATTTGTTTTGTTATTTTTTATTTTATTTTTATTTTTGTTTTTACTTTTCTATTTTTTATTTTTAGTTTTTTGTTTGTTCATTTTATTTTTGTTTACGTTTTTTTGTATTAATTTCTTTTAGTTCGTTTTTTCTTGTTTTATGTTTTTAATTTAAATTTGTAGTTTTGTTTTTTGTGAGCTTTTATTTTTTGTTTTGTTTCATTCCTCGTGCATCCTACCTCTCTCATTTGGCACAAATCCAAATATTCCATAATATTTCCATGTTTGCGATGTATCTGAATGCTGAACTATAATTTATTATGTAAATTATAGGCTTTGTACTTCAGTCGCGTTCCAACGGTGACACTGAGGTGGGCGCGCTGATTTTTGGTTCACTGTATTTTATTTTGATAAAGTACCAACTGCGCTGTCAAGTTAGCAATGCTGGAACTGATGTGTTTTGTGTGTGTGTGTGTGTGCGCGCGCGCGCCGGCGCGATCACTTCAACTGGGTCCTTATACCAGCAGAATCAACTTTATACACTTGTCTTATTAATAATGCATCACTGTATAAAGGACTGCTTTTATTTGTGTACACTCACAATGAAAACAAAACATTGGGCTTTTGTAAAATAAAGAAAACAAATAGGATGTCGCTTTCTGCCATTTGAGTTTCCTTTCTGTGAACAAATTAAGCTGTCACAAAAATTAACTGAAACCGTATATAGGCTACGTTACGTGTCGCACTGTTTTTTTTTCTCTTGTTTATCTGTAAACTAAATCAAATATATTTCAAGAATTTATTCCTTGTATGTATATATGTACTGCAGATTTTATATATATAACATAATGTAATAATATTTAGTATTTTCACATCTAGGTGGAAAATTTTTAATTTGTACTACTGTCTGTTCAAAATAAATGAAAAGAAACCTAGCATAGTAGATTTATTTTTTCCCTGTTGTACTGAAATCGTATCGAACTGTGACATCTGTGTACCGTTCCACCTCTAATCCTTATAAAAGTTGTTCAGTCAAAATCAGTGAGAGATTTTTTTCTTAGACAGAAGTCTGCTTTCACTTTAAGAACGAAAGTACGGATCCAATATACTGATGGCAGCATGATAACATTAAGACATAGGCCTAACCGACTGTGTTTACTAGGATATTCGCCAAGGCGCACGTTGATGTAATTTGGTCTGTATTTGTTCATCCATGCACAAAAAAGTGAAAGGGAGCTCAAGTATTAGCGCGCTGTCGATACGGCTGTCTGTATGCGTGTGCTTTGTCACTGCGCTCTGAAAACTTCTCTCAAGGGCTCGACAATTCCGTCAACTATCCCGAGTGTCTTTTATGCTCGCCCTTCAGGCAGTTTTATTGTCCCGACATGTGAGTTTGAACGAGAATGCAAGCGTTGGCGGTAATGCATAGACGGACATTGGGGAACATGTGGACAGTGTCAAAATAAGGTTATTTATACTACAGATATCGATATTTCAAGTGTGGCATCGATGCATCGTATCATTAGACATTTAATCAATGGATCGTTACACCCCTATTCTACAGCTATGTTTTAGAGTGTGCCAGCTGTGGCATCATCTACCGCAGTAGACAGTACTGGATGGGCAACCAGGATCCAGAGAGCAGTGTGGTGCGGCCAGAGGTCAAGCATGTCTGGCAGGGGGTGAGTTGTTTTTCTGTGTTCCCATCCATGTGCTGACTCCATTGATGCTCACAGTGGTTAATGTTGTTTTTATGCTTGTAGACCGATGCCTTCCAGACAGACCATCAGAATGCAGCTCAGCGGGTCTTGGATGGAATGAATTACATAATCCAATCAGTGACAGAATACAGCTCAGGCCCAACTAAAGTCGTCACTGCCTGGCTCACAGACCAGGTGGCTCCACCCTACTGGAAACCCAACTCTGAAATCATTGTGAGTTGATATGCCCTATAGGAATAGGTGAAAGAGAACACCTATTGTTTTATTATGTAAAAATATCATGTTTGTCTGTTCAGGAATGTCGTGGTTGTAAAAGAGCGTTTGAGGAGGCGGAGAGGAAACACCACTGTCGGGCATGTGGGGAGGGTTTCTGTCAGGCCTGCTCCACTCACAGCATGCCAGTGCCCGAGAGGGGCTGGGGTGGCAACCCTGTACGAGTGTGTGATGCCTGTTACCGGCAGGGAGCACCCCAGCACACTGGACAGGGTGAGGACATCGTTCTCTTTTAAAATACGCTGTGATGGTGCACCAAGTAATTCTTACACTTGCAAAGTTTGCATTACCATTCAAAAGTTTGGGGTTGGTCAGATTTTCTAAATGTTAAAAAAAAAAAAAAAAGTCTCCTAGCTCACCAAGGTTGTATTTATTTGGTCACAAATACAGTAAAACAGTAATATTGTGGAATACTATTACAATTTAGTTTTTTTCCCATTTAAATATATTTTCAAATGTAATTTACAAAGCAAAATTTTCAGCATCAATACTCCAGTCTTCAGTTGTCACGTGATCCTTCAGAAATTATTCAAATATGCTGATTTGGTTCATTGATTATTATCCATGCAATTTGCCAAAAATTGCACTTTGCAATTGCAATAAATACTAGAAGTTCATGTAAAAAAAAAAAAAAACATCTATTGTAGCTTGTCAGACATATAGAGTATGTAAGAAATTCAAATTTCCCTCTATTTCTTGTATTTTATTGTTATTTGTTTTGTTTCTCTCTCTCTCTCTCTCTCTCTCTATATATATATACATATATATATATATGCACACACACACATATAATAGTCATGACTATTGCTTTTTTATGTGCTTTGACTTTTTGATACTATATGTCAGGTTCTCAAACCCTTGCAAGGGTAAAAAGGGTTTCTCACACTTCTTTTTCAGTTCTGCAACAGTCTAGTTATTTAGATCCAAAATACTAACAACCAAATATAGCTGCAAGCAGCGATTTCCGGGGTTCAAGCAGTTAAGGCATTTAAGCACATAAGGAAAAATATTTTGTGTTAACAGGGCTGTAATCACCTAAATCAATGATTAAAAATAGCATTTTGGGCAAATGCAGGTAATTTACCAAAGAAATATGATGATTTTTTAACAGTTATGACTGTTATAGCACCACCTATAGTCCGATCACCCTGAAACTTTGCATGCTTCTTAAGAGTCAGCAGTCACATGTTCTCACCACGTTTCGTAAAGTTTTGAGTTTTCGTTTAGGTTTTATAGGCTTTTGGGTATATCTGGCCACACCCCGTTTATAAATTACCTCGTTATAAGTAAAAAAGGACAAAATTCAACATTTTTTTGATAATTATTGATCTAGAGAGTCCAGAGAATATTACTGCAGTGGTTTGATCGCGACTGAGCGACAAACCTAGGACTAGTTCGCAAAAGTAGTTTTTTAACATATTCATGAATAATTAATGAACAATTTGATTGACAGCAATGGTTCTTGAGGCAAAGTTGTGCATTATGAGGAGATCTATCAAATGATATGCATATTGTGTGGATATGTGAAACAACACGTGATTACAGAGCCAAAAAAAACTTGTTAGCGCCAACTAGTGGTCGATTTCTTTCAAAAATCTTACAGACCTTTAAGGCCCTGAGTCGAACATGCCCACCGAGTTTCGTTCCGATTGACCTCAGTTAACCTTGTTTAATAGGTGCTTAAACTTGTTTGACCAATGGCGGCCATGTTTTTTTAGATATGCGAATGTCACTTTGGACCAAGATGCTGCATACCAATTTTCAAGTCGATCAGACCAACGGTTGCCTAGTTATAGCTGAATTTATGTTTTTTCTGTCTTATAGCGCCCCCTAGTGGCAGAGCTGCGCTTTTTTTTATTTGACCAAAGATTAAGCTCCTACATACATGTACCGAGTTTGGTGAAGATATCTCATTCCGTTCAAGAGTTATACTTCAATTGACATTTGGCTAACATTAGCATAGAGGCTTCTTGGCGTACTGTTTCACGCAAAAATCCAGCGAATATTTCTGCAGTGGTTTGGTTCCAATCGGGTGAAAAACCTCGGACTAGTTCACAAAAGTAGGTTTGGGATATAGGTAAATTTGACGGAAAAACCGTGCGTCGTAGAGAAAATTGAATGTAAAATTTTTGAGTCTACGACAAAAGGTGTACGAGTTAGGGCCAAAAGTAGTTATTAAAAAAAATATTTTTTTGCGCTGTAGCGCCCCCCTTTGGCCGATTGGGGTGAGCCTTTGTCAGAATGTCCCCTCAGGGAGCTCTACCTTCTGGCCAAGTTTCAGCTCTCTAGGCCTTACGGTTTGGTCTGCACGATCAGTTTTAGCGGAGAAAAATAATAATAAAAAAAATCCTTACAATTTCAATAGGGTTTCAGCACTGCATGCTTGAACCCCTAAAAATAACCTTGGGCAGATTTTTTTTGACTGTGAAACTCTAATTACGCTAGTTAAAACTAGTTAATGAAACAGTGAATTTGTCTTTCGATTATTCAGAAGATAAGTCCTAAAGTATTCATTTCTATGGGATTTGATAACTTTTACAGTACAAATTGTGCTATTGTCCACATATTTTCACCAATTCTGCATGTGCTTACTTATATATGTAATGCATCTTGCAGAATATTTGGCCTTGTAAAAACATAAGCAATATTCTCCAGGGTTATTGGGTTCAGTTGTGTTTTCCAAAACAGTTTTTAAAGGGGTCATATGATGCTGCTAAAAATAACATTATTTTGTGTATTTGGTGTAATGAAATGTGTTTATGTGGTTTCAAAGGTAAAAAAACATTATTTTCCACATACTGTACATTATTGTTTTTCCTCTATGCCCCGCCTTTCTGAAATGCGTAGATTTTTACAAAGCTCATCGGTCTGAAAAGCGAGGTGTGCTCTGATTGGCCAGCTATCCAGTGCGTTGTGATTGGCCGAATACCTCAAGCGTGTGATGGAAATGGTACGCCCCTACCATATTGTGATGCCCTGTCATGCCGGAGCGACGAGACAAAAACATTAAAACGCATTATAAACTAGGCATTTGTTGCATCCAGTGGGGACATAATTATGGATTATAATGACTTATACTGTCTTTTTACGCATTGCGTTGCATCGCTCCGCGTAAACATAAAACCATGTCTGCATTTGTGATCGAAGAAATGACAAACAACAAGCGCTACTCTACACTGCCCAAAATCTCGCGTTTGAATCATCAGTGGCAAATTCTTTAAATATAAAAAACTTACTTAAAGTCTGCGAGTCAGAAAAGCCGGCATTGTAGTCTACTCTACCGGGATCATGAAACAGTCCTCCATAAAATGTGCTGCACACATCTGAATATTTGGGTTGAACTGTTCTGGAACAGTGTTGTGGGCGGGCTTGAGAACAGCGCGGCTAGTGGATTCGACGAAGGAGCGTCCGGCGGGCTTGCGGCAACCACATGTGACGACCCCGGGCTGGACTCCGCTTCGTCCACGGTGAAAGC
>NW_015505948.1:472322-476916 GCF_001515645.1 Sinocyclocheilus grahami
CCTCAGCGACCAGCACAGATCAGCTCTAGGCATGACGAAGCGGATATCGTCGTCTTTTGGAAGGCCAACCAAAGTAGTTTCGCTTTCACAACGAAACACAGCGCCTTCACGACATGGCGGCGGCAACAATACTACAGCGAAAATAAAAGTTACGCCTTCTTTCTTTGTGTGAACATTTGGGCGGCGTTGTGCAAATCTTCCCACATCGTGACGTAGACATGTGGGGGTGTGTTAGAACGAGCCGTTTTAGGTAGGCGTGGTTGACTCTTAACTTTTATAAAAAATATCTCTTTGGATTTGAGACTTTAGTCTTTGCAACTTTACAGATCTTCTTTATGCACCAAGAGCTTGTAACACTCCAAAGAGAAAGGAAATATTTAAATCGCATCATATGACCCCTTTAATGGTCTCAGTGTGGGATGCTGACTGGTTTGCTGAGCTGAGACATTACATTCTCTCCCCTGCAGTGGCCGTTACAGAACCCCGGACACTCGTCGCCCGCAGAGTGACAGAAGTAGCTCAGTCCACTCTGGATATGGTCTCCACCGCAGTGGACTATCCCCTATGTGAGTGTTACCAATACACTCATAGTGTCTGAACTTAAACTAGAGACTTGTATTGTTTATACAGAGCGAGTCAGGGTTTTTTTTAAACATCATGTCCTCTCTTCAGGTTTCGTAAAGGGAGTTGCAAGACCAGACTATTGGATCCCAGACCATGAGATCACCCAGTGCCACAGCTGTACTAAACCCTTCACCCCCAGCATGTCCAAGCACCACTGCCGGGCATGCGGTCAGGGAGTGTGTGGGAACTGCTCGATGAAGACCAGGCCAGTGCCCTCTCGTGGCTGGGACCACCCTGTGCGAGTGTGTGATGGCTGTGCTGACAGCAGGGATTCCCTGTGACCTTGCTGTGCCTCTGTAGTCCCGCTCCAATACAGCTTGGTGCTCAGATGCAGGTTGTAGGCAGTTTTCATCCTTAGCCAGTGTAATCGGGGCTGGGAGGAAGATGAAACCCACTGCAGTTGCATAGACAAACACTCAGGCTCTTCAAAGCATTAGAGAGTGATGATATCTGGGTTATATTTCATCTCAAAATCAAAAGAGAATAATGCTAAATGATATGTTGCATAATTAAAATAATTTGTATGTATATATATATATATATATATATATATATATATATATATATATATATAAAGTTTTTATTTGCATAATATATCTGTGTGTACTGTGTCTATTTATTATGTATATATAAATACACACAGTATATATTTTGAAAATATTTACATATATTTACATATACATGTCTATGTATATGTACATTTCCTTGTATATATTTATATTCATATCATTTATATTATATACAAATATTTAATATATAAACGTAACATATTTTTCTTAAATATATACATGCATGGGTGTGTATTTATATATACATAATAAATATACACAGTACACACACATATGTAAACAAAAACTTTTTATTTTGGATGCGATTAATCGTTTGACAGCACTAATAAATATATACATATATATATATATATTTTTTTTTTTTTTTCTTTCGACTTTGGGATGAATAAACAGCCCAGAAATGTTCTATTCTTTGTGAGATTTGCTACAGAAATTAAAAATAGGAAAATACAAATTTTAATAGATTTTGATAGATTCTAGCTCTTGACTATAGTGCTAGCACTGAAACGAATTGCCTTCTAAAAGTGCATTTCTGTAAATAATTTGTTATTCTTCTTAAAACATCTTAATGTTTCTATCCCAAAGATAAGATGTAACCTCCATAACAGAATAAAACACAGATAGCAAGAGCAGTAAATATTAACATATCTAATACACCGTAAATTATCACGTGGAGATATGTAGGTTCTCAGATATCTAATTAAGAAACATTTGCAGCCTTACATTTATTGGTACAGTTTTATATTTTATTCCAGGAACAGAGCAACAGAAGTAGACAAGTTAAGCCTAGAATTCACATTCCAGTTCAGGCAATATCTGGCAATGGTCAGTTCATATCTCATTGTATTTTTTATCAGCATTGTTCTTTTCTGAAACAATGACTGCACTTTATCTAATATTTACTATTGTGGTCAACTTTCTTCAGTTGAGAGCCATATCATCTAATACATAAGATGCAAACTGTACATATATAATGAAAATGGAATTGTTCTACAGCATTTACAGTGCCTAATGGATCTCAACCGCTATATTGCATATAACAGGATGATTTCACAGTGTGGGTGTCTGACATTTAATACAGGCTCACACTAAACTCAATGCAGATAACTGAATGTTGAGCCATCACAGCAGGATCACTCTCTGGTTTCCTAACATGTGTACAGCTTAGAAAATGGCTTATATAAGGCACTTTATTCATATTTGATTGGAGAGAGTTCATGTGGATAATTCACTCAAAAATGACAAATCTATCATTTACTCACCCTTATATCCATAGTACACTTCCATAGTAATTTTTTTTCCATATTATGGAAGTCAATGGCTACCGTCAGATGTTTGGTTACCAACATTTTTCAAAATATCTTCTGTAAGTAAATGATGACAGAATTGTCATATTTGGGTGAACTATCCTTTTTATTTTATGATTCTGCTTTTGTATTTTTATCTGGAATAGAACATTGTAGTCTTCTATGAAGGGATTTAACCAAAGCAATGGTTTTGATTGCATATAACTGAACCTGCATTTGACAATCCTACAGTCTTTGTTTTGATTGGCCGGTACTGTTTTTCAGGCTTCTAATTAGAACATTAAAGTTATTTCAAAGCAGCCTGCCCTCTTGATTCACAAGATAACAGACATCTTTGGAAAATAACGGGTTCTAGCTCTGTTAGTGAACAAACGCAAGGTCATCTGGAGGTAGAGGTCTAGATTTCCTGCTCAAGGGCGTTAAATAGATGAAAGGGACTCAAAATCTGATTTAAATCGTGGAGGTTGTACTCACATTTCCTCCATTTATAACATTACTGTCTGGCAAACAGCCTGCCTCATCACATCTACAGGAAACTGTCTCGAGAGGTTTACTGATTGTAATGTCAGCACTTGTGCGAGTGTCATTAAGAATCACACACACACTGTAAAACAGGGCTGCTAATGGGGTCAGGTAACTGTTGGGACTGTGATATTACCCAATAACTGGCCCAGTTCTCTTATGTCAGTGCGTTTAGTGATCAACAACATGCGGTTTCAGTTGCTGATACTGGTATCTAGAAAGCAGGGCTGCTAAAATGCCAGTATAGCATACACTACTAGTCAAAAAAATTGGAATCATTGAGATTTTTCATGTTTTTGAGTCACTTGTGATCACCAAGGCAGGATTTGATCAAAAACACTTGAATGAGTGTGTGCGCGTGTGTGACAATAAGCAGCACAAACTGTTTCAACTGTTCAACATTGATAATAAGACATGTATGATAATGATAAAAAAATCATTGACACTAAATGCACATTTGGTTAATTTTGGAAGTTCATCACTTCAGTTAATCTGTCATTAATTTCATATAATTATTTGTTCCTACAATAACGTCCAAAAACAAGCCATCAGAAGAACATTAAACCTAAAAGGGCAATATAAGGCTTTGTCTTATAATCACTGTTGTTGTTGTTAACTAAAACTATTAACCATTACAAATCATTTCAGTATCTGAATTAAGTTTAAATAAAATTTTAATATTACATGAAATTAAAATAGCTTTAATGTTACCTTGTCAACTGTCTAAAATAAGTTTAAGTACTAAAATTGCTAAGGCAAAATGGATATGAAAAGCTAAACAAAAATAAGAATAATAACAAAGCAGATAATAAAATTCTCAAAACTAAAATGAAGATGAGAAATGAAAAATATAAAAATAAAAGCAAATTCGAAATATTAACAATTATTAAAATAGTAATAAATAATATTAAATGACACCATAGTCCTGATTTAATTTTTTTTTAAATGCACTTAGTTGCAGTACCACACTGTAACCAGCAGATGGAGCAACATCACTCTCAGCAAGAGACCCACGGAGTCACCTATTCATTTAGAATTTCACTCCTTATAGGATCTTACATAGTGGACATTTTTATTATATTTATATCATTGATCTATAGTTTATATACCAAAAAAAAAACAAGGGGTACGAAAGTCTAAATAAAAAAGAACTGAACATAACTGTAGACCTCACTCACTCCAACACATGCCAAAAAACAGCAGTCTCTACCTCTGGTTCATTTAAGGATAAAAGGATGAAAATAGCCCTATGTTACCTGACTCCACTGTTTAATCCAAGAGTTTTTTTATCATTTATATTGTTCTTGTACAGGAAGAGAAAGATTAGTGCGCCAGACAAAGATCTGACACAAATACTGAAGCATTTCATTATTTCATGAAAGTTTAATCTTAAACTGCGTATTGTTCCACAAGAAATTATGTACTGCACTGCTAACACATTTCACACCTTAAACCTTCATCATGACAGGAAACACTTCAAATTTAGGAAAAGTCCAGATAAACTTATATCGTTAGTATAAATTTCTTTACTGGTTTCATAGAAAAAGAAAGAAAACGTCTAGATGTGGCCCA